>NC_086172.1:135646680-135946680 GCF_023053635.1 Elgaria multicarinata webbii | reverse complement strand
TGTGCCAGCACACACCGAAGAGAGTCCCGGGGAGATGACACCACAGGGGAGAGCGAGAGGCAGGAGCTGAACTCGTCTGCCGCGCGCACGTAAATCTGGAGTGTCTGTCCAGATTTTAGTTGTTTCACTTCACCTACTACCTGATAACCAGTAGATATGGTAGAGACTGAATCTGGGAACTTCTGTGCCCAATGGGAACTGTGATTCTTCCCGAGTCCATATTTTTAGAATTCACATTTATCTTAGGGTATTTTCATAGAATCATAGAATAGTAGAGTTGGAAGGGGCAGATAAGGCCATCAAGTCCAACCCCCTGCTCATTGCAGGAATTCACCTTGAAGCATACTTGACAGATGGCTGTCCAGCTGCCTTTTGAATGCTTCTATTGTGGGAGAGCCCACAACCTCCCTGGGTAATTGGTTCCACTGTTGTACTGCTTTAACAGTCAGGAAGTTTTTCCTGATGTCCAGCCAGAATCTGGCTTCCTGTAACTTTAGCCCATTATTCCGTGCCCTGCATTCTGGGATGATCAAGAAGAGATCCTGGCCCTGCTGTGACAACCTTTAAAGTACTTGAAGAGTGCTATCATGTCTGCTCTCAGTCTTCTCTTCTCAAGGCAAACCATGCCCTGTTCTTTCAGTCTCTCCTCACAGGGCTTTGTTTCCAGACCCCTGATCATCCTCGTTGCTCTCCTCTGAACACGCTCCAGCTTGTCTGCATCCTTCTTGAAGTGTGATGCCCAGAACTGGACACAATACTCAAGATGAGACCTAACCAGTGCCAAATAGAGGGGAACCAGTACCTCATGCAATTTGTAAACTATACTTCTATTAATGCATCCCAAAATAGCATTTGCTTTTCATAATGGCAGGCATCTAACATCACTGCAGACATTTTTTTAAAGGAATAGGAGAGCAAGTCTTACTATCAGAGAAAAGTTTCATCACTAGACTGCTGAAATCAACAAATTTTATGTCCAGCTCAAATGTCTAGCCTCATCTTCCATACACTCCAAAAAGTTGTCACCATTGCTTATAGTACCATTTCTTCTCAAAGAAAAAAAAATCTTCTCAGCCTGAGCATACCAAACGTAATTTCAGTGGTGTTGCTCAGTCCACCAAAAATTCAAATAATGGCATCAAATCAGGATCATTTGTCCAAGATATTTCACAGCTTGAAAACTCCCTGAAGATCTCTCTCAGCACAAGGTACTACTCTGAATGTAGATGTGACAGCATAGGTAAGAGTCAGCACCTGTTTCCTCCTGGGAGGCCCAATGGGAGCTGTCCCAGATTCTGCAATATCTGACCATGGCCTTCCTTAAGAACATACGAAGAGCCATGCTGTTCTACATGTGTGGCTAGATGCCAGTTGTGGAACAGGGGAAGTTGCAGCATAATGATATCCTATCAAGCTTTTTGCATCACTAGGCAATATCGAGGAAAGAGGGAAGGATAAGATGTAGAACTGCTATTTTCAGTGTCAACCCCAAGGACGGCCGCAAGCTGTCCACCCCGAGCTAATTATTTCCCTTTAAAGTAATCATCTCCTTACTGATGAAAGAGGGGAATGAATTATAGGTTAAAATTCATGCCAACTGCTATGCATAAAATATCTTTTAAAAATATCCATGTTTCTCCTTTAAAATCTCCCTTTCTGTCCTCTCCCTCTCTTTAGGTGTCTAGGCATTGATATAATTTATTGTATCTCATCAACAGAGTCCAAATAACCATTAAACAAATTAAAGCATTGACATCAAGATCACTTGAGTCTTTATAAAACACAATTTCCTCTTAACTGGATTCCAATTGCATTGTTAAGTTGCTTCTTTCTGTTTCTTATTTGGCTCCAAAGTGCAGCAAAATTATTGAGTTTAATTTCAATGCATGGATATTCTCTTGTGCTGATGAAAAGAAGGACCATCTAATAGTAGGAAAGTTATTAATCATGACATTTTCCAAAGACCTGTTCACACACTGAACTGCATGAGCTTGCTCTACTAGGGAGTTATGGCTGTATCCAGAGTAAGATGTTATGTAGCCTGGCTAGTTTGATTTGCAAATTTGTCCTCACTAGGTTCGTGAATAGCCTGGCACTAGATTGCAAACAAACTCAGGGGGCCTATTTATGGGCAATGGATATTAAAAGATGCTGAGATGTATTACTACCACCTGTATAGATATATGAAAGAAAAAATGTGTAACTTGAAGTCAGCCTAAGCAGTGGGGAAGGGAGGAATAGTTGTAGGATTTGCCACAGGCTAAGAGCCAAAGGTGAGAGCCCTGTGGCAAGGCCCTTGCCTTCTATTACCTGGTGGGCAGGGGAAATAATCCGTTAGGAGCTGCAGGTGGAACAGGCATTCATCCCAGCAAATTCCCATGTCCCTTCTAAGATCTGGGAGTTCACTGGCAGAAAAGTTTTGGGAGCTTCAGGGCTACTGTTGCTTTGAGAACATAAGAAGTGCCATGCTGGATCAGACCGAGGGTCCATCTAGTCCAGCACTTTGTTCACACAGTGGCCAACCAGCTGTCAGTCAGGGACCAACAAAGCAGGACATGGTGCAACAGCACCCTCTCACTCATGTTCCCCCAGCAACTAGTACATATAGACTTAGTGCTTTGGATACTGGAGGCAGCACATAGCCATCAGGGCTGGTAGACACTGATAGCCTTCTCCTCCAGGAATTTATCCAACCCTCTTTTAAAGCCATCCAAACTGGTGACCATCACTACATCTTGTAGTGATGGCCAGTAAATTCCAAAGTTTGAGACTACCACTCCCTTCATATTTCATTCTTTCCTTCCTACCTGTCCAACTGGTGTATTTGCAAATACACAGATATTACAAAACACTGTAAGTCATACGAACTTGCCCTATACAGAGCCAGGACATTGATCCATCTAGCCAGTGTAGTTTACTTTAACTGACAGTAGCTTTCAAGGGCCACAAACAGAAGTCTCTCCTAGCATTGCTACCTTGAACTAGAGACTGAATCTGTGATCTTAAGCATGCAAAGCATGTGATCCCTTTATTATAGTTTTCATTTAACAATTTTTATTAAGGCCATCCTTAAAATTATGACAATATGATTATTGCCCTACAGAAGCTGCAACTACACTACTAAGGTAATGTAAGAATTCGGTCTTAGCGTGGAGGGCCAAGGTGACTGCCATTAAAGTTCTGGAAATCCTGTGTGGTGCAATCTACACAATGTTCAAGCCAATGACAGGACATACATGGAGCTAAATAATCAACTGATTTTTAAGATTACATAAGTCCCATTGAAATAAAAATGTAACCCACACTTATCTTGCTTGCTGACATTACTCACTTTGATCTGAACCTATTGAGTAAATGTGTGTACATGTTTACACGCAGAGAGATTAGCAAGAGAAAGGAAGAAGATTCCTATTGCAATAGCTCAGAAATATTTGGAGCTATCTTTTTTAATTGGACCATCTGATTTAAGACATTCCCTTATCTTAGAAGGGAATCCTGACTTACAGACATATACATTGATTTAGAGTTCTACCCATTCATCTTTCCCTTTCATAACATAATAAATGTCTAGACACAAGATATATAGTTCTTAATGGCATGCATATTTAATCATCTCTGCTCACACTGCAGTTTTCCTAAGTTAGTTAAGAAAATTACTATGTTAGAATACATTCAAACAAGTTTGCTGCAATGTACGATTTTAATTTTAATTTTTTTTAGAAGGAATAAATAAACAAAAAAAAGAGTGTTCAGTACTTAATATATATTGTCCAAGCATTTATGTATTTTAAATAAATTCAACATTTTCCTTTTTTTATTTTAGGAAAGAATTTCATTTGCATTTGAGAAAATCCTCAAATTAAATTTAAATATAGTTTTTTTAAAAAAAAATACAAAAGAATACAATTTGAAAAGCTGTCACACACTTCATGGAAGATAGGAAATTTGTAAAAACCCAATTACTTTTCTTTGAGAAAAGTCCTACAATAAACAATTTTACCCTTATAAAGCACCAAATAATATAAAATATCCATGATATTTTCTAATCAAATACAAGTTCAAACCCAAACATGATTTAAATTTAGAACAAAGTTTCACTAGCATTTAGACACTTGGACTTTTTAATGTAATAGGTTATCAAAGAGGATTTTTTCCACAAATGAAACTATCAAATAAAATCACCTATTTATCCCAGAAAACAATGGTGCTAACCCCATCTTCTTCTTGAGTTAGACATAGTCCATATCAAATGAAATGGCATCTGTACCATGACAATTTTAGACAGAAATTAGATATATTAAGATGAAAATCCATTAGAAGATTCAGAACCCCCAAGCTGTAGGACCTACTTACTTAACTGACTTAAATCCAAGTACTTCATCTTAATAATTGGTTTTTGAATCATACTCTTGAGAGCTGCCAAGTTGAATTCCAAGTTAAAATAGTCTGGATTGAAATCAATCAAAATGAGCCATGTTTGGCTAGAGAGGAATTCACTGTGTGGCCGTGGACCAATTGCAGGCACATGGAATAGCTGGAAATGTGTCCTTTGATCAGATCATCACCACTGGCTGCCAATTCAAGAAGAAGGGAAGCAGTGTGTGGAGGAACTTTATAATCGATTCTTCTGGTCTTTTGAATTAGGGCACGAACAGTGCACATGGTATCTGTTCGCACACATAGTTCCTCACTCTGCTAGTGATAAATACACAGAAACCTCTGCTCTATGCATTCCTGCTGGGTGCTGTGGCTAAAGTGGAATCCCATAACGCAGGTGAACGCAGGTGACCAAGCATGATCAGCAGCTTTACACTGTGAGGAAGGAGGAGGAGCCACAAAGAAGTGGGTTCCTCTGCTTTTAGTGAACTATTCTGACATTACATGGGTGACATGGAAGTTGCTTCAATGCAGCTTCTTCTTATGTAAATCAGCTGGAAGGAGCCCAGACAGCAGCTTCATCCCATGCCAGTGTTGCCCACTTTTTGGAAAAGGTGACACTGGCATGAGGAGGACTGTAGGATGGTCTTCTCCCACTTGAAATGAGACCATTCACATTACTCCAGTGACATAGGAAGAAGCTGTAATGCAGTAGCTTCCAGGCCAACCATGGTTTGGATCCAAATGTAGTCATACCTGGGGATGAATTAATCTGAATTTACCTAATTTTGCACATTCAAACCACTATGCAAAACAAAACTCAGCTATCCCTTGAAAATCACACCTCTTCTAATTTTGCAATGCATTTCTCTACTTAGAAAATGTGTACAAAAATGTGTATATTAGGGAAGCTGACATTCATGCATTATCTTAGGAAAACTGCTTGCAAAAAAGGTGCGCATTAGATAAAAATGCACCTAAAAGTGCATGTTCTAGAGAAAATGTGCACAAAAAATGCTGATGAATTTTCATGCAAATAAACAACCACAATAATAAAACCTCTGAAAGTTTGAAATGAAATGAATTTAAGACAGGAGAAATTCTCAAAGTACAAGATGAACTGAATTCAAGATTGTAAAAACGAGAAACCGAGAGTCACTGACAGATTCAGCAATCCCTAGGCCTACCTAGATTAGGTCAAATGAAATCAATGGGAATTGAGTTCATCCTGACTAACCTATGTTTACTGAGTTCAATGGGTCTACTCTGAGTATGACTGAATCTGAATCCAACCAAAAATATTGTACAGGGGCGCACTGGCAGT
This sequence comes from Elgaria multicarinata webbii, assembly GCF_023053635.1. Lineage (NCBI taxonomy): Eukaryota > Metazoa > Chordata > Lepidosauria > Squamata > Anguidae > Elgaria > Elgaria multicarinata. The sequence continues at coordinate 135,940,979 of NC_086172.1, read as the reverse complement.
ACAATATAGATCATCCCCTCATTTTAGAATGTGAGGCATATGGTACAAACCACATTTTTTTCTGACTGTGATAATTTTTCTTTTCTTTTACTCCAAAAATAAAATATAAAAAAATGGTTATCTGCTTCATCTGGGGAAAACATCCAATGAAATAAAATATTTTAGTGTTTCTCATCACAGTTTGGGAGGTATAATCCTTATAAATGCCATACATCTTTTATGCATTTTGACAAGTCATTGACATTCCCAAGCTGATATTAATAAGAAAAGAACTGAGGCATTCAGTAAATAGGCCATAATAAGATCAAGTACTGGAGTCAGGGAAAACTGATGGAGCTTGTGGCTCATGATTTACAGGTTTTGGTGCAGGACTATAAATTCGAGACATTTAAAGTTAAGTTCCCATTCCCAGGCAATAGCTAAAATTGTTGATGAAATTAAACTTCACATTCAGTTTCGATTTCCCAAACCGCAGAAAACCTGCAGGTTCTGAGACCTGGTCAAATGTCTTGCTTGGCCTGTGCTGGATTTCCCACAGAGTTCTTCAAGATAACTGCAAGAGTAGTTTGCACTTGCCTTAGGTGAATATGGCCTTCTCTCCAGCCAAATGTTGGAAGTTCTCTTGTAGGGCATGAAGTCATGGTGGTAATTTTCTGATATCTTCTGTCAATTGTTTCACTAAGAAGCGCATGAAGGAGCTTCATTTTCCTGCTTACAATTAGGAGGCGAGTCTTGACAGTGCTGATATTAGGCTCGGTGCCTTGTGTGGTATGAATTTTGAGGGACTTACTGGCTATGACTCTGTTTACAAAAAGCTTCTGTGTGTGGGGTGTGTGCAATCCAGTGTGGCTCAATGGTGCAGGGTGAGGAGATTTAGCTCGTGATGCTCACACCATTTTCACGCTAGAAAATCACCTCCACAAAGCTGCAGTTTGCGCCTCCTGCATCTGGGTTCTGACAAAATAGAGGGCCCCGCCATTGTTCTTTCTTAATAAAGAGACATGGCAGGTCACAAGCATGACTGAAAACCAGGCTTAAAGTCATGTCTAACATGGCCCCAATCCCTACTCAGACATTAGCAACTTGAATTCTGTAAATGCTGAGGATAGGAAGAAATCCAGTTTGCATATATTGTGAATGTACCCAGTGTCTCTAATTTTGGTGAGGCTGGGAATCCATTCTGGGTTTCAGTCAGAACCAAATAGGACTCTAAAGGAGCTATCCAAGCTGTTGAATCCTAACACCAAAAAGTTAATCACCTTGGATAGTTCCTTTAGAGTTCTGGCTGGTTCTGACTGATACCCAGCATTGATTCACAGCCCCACTGAAATTGGAGCTACCAGCCTCCAAAAAACGTAGCTCATTTTGCAACTTCAATCAACATGTGGACCCAAACTCAGTTATCCTTCAAAATTTGTGCTTCTCCAAATGTTACCATCCCTCTGGGGCCACAACAGCTCAGTTACGTAGAGCAGGTATAGGCAACATGTTGCTCCCAAACATCACTATGTTCCTGGGACATAGTGGGTCCCAGCAAAGTGCCTTACCCTTTCCATTTCACTTAGGGATGTCACAAAAGTCATGTGTGTGTGTGTGTCCTGACAGACTCCCCCCGCCCCAGCTTCCCAACCTGCTCGCTGAGCTGTGGGCTGCTTGTGGACCCATTCGCTGAGCACCCCACAGCTCAGTGGGCACACAGCACTCACTTGCCCCCTTAGTGAGCTGCCATTTTGTTCAAAAATGGTGGCTCAAGCTTTTCTGGAAAGTGAATGTTACATAAATGACAGTTGTAAAGGGGGCATTTATGCAACATTCCAGGAGCGAATGCTTATCCGCTGCTTGCTGGACTGTTGAGAAGCCTTGCACAGTGTGTCAAGCAGGGGCAGGCAGCAGCAGTGGCTCAACAGGCACCCAATGAAACCAGGCACAAGTGAGTCCAGATGTGGATCCCTATCCCAGTTTTCAAAATGAAACAAAAAACAAAACAGCTTTTCTTACCAGCAGGTGGGATCACTTCACAGCAATGTGAGGCTTCCAGCAGCTGCCATCTTCAAATCCTGTTAATGTGTCTGGGTTTCTTGACAACTAACTTTTGTGCCTAACCATGCCTCCTTTGGCAGCCATTTTGTGGATGTGCCCAGGACATTTAGTGGATAAAGTGGCAGTTACGGGAACTCTGGGGGAAAGTGACCACGTCATACTTGAATTCTTGATTATGAAGGAGACAAAAGTCGAGCATAGCCATACACGTACTCTGGATTCTAGGAAAGCTGATTTTAATAAACTCAGAACTATAATAAGTAAGGTCCCGTGGCAAGGGAGCCTAATGAGAAAAGGAGTGCAGGATGGGTGGGAGTATTTAAAAAAGGAAATTTTAAAGGCACAGTTACAAACAATTCCAACAAGGAGAAAAGATAGAAGACAACAGAGGAAACCAATGTGGCTCCACAAAAAGCTTAGAGACGACCTGAAAACAAAAAAGGATACATATAGGAAGTGGAAGGAAGGCCAGGCTACAAAAGAAGAGTACAGACAAGTGGCGCAGAAGTGCCGAAATGGCGTCAGGAAGGCTAAAGCTGTGAATGAGCTGAGATTAGCGAGGGATGCTAAAAGCAATAAAAAGGCTTTCTTCAGATACGTGAGTAGTAAAAGACAGAGGAAAGAAATGGTGGTTCCACTGCTTAATGAGGATGGCAAATTGATAACAGATGACAAAGAAAAGGCTGAAATGCTCAATTCCTACTTTGCCTCGGACTTCTCCCAAAAGCGGGTCTATGACCCCCCTGGAAAAAGTGAAGCAGAAGTTGAGGGGGAAGGATTGCAGTTTGAGATTGATAAACAAATGGTCAAAGAACACCTAATTTCCTTGAATGAGTTTAAATCTCCAGGGCCCGATGAACTGCATCCAAGAGTAATGAAGGAGCTAGCAGAAGAACTCTCAGAACCTTTGTCTATTATCTTTGCAAAATCATGGAAGACGGGTGAGGTGCCGGACGACTGGAGGAGGGCTAACGTTGTCCCTATCTTCAAAAAGGGCAAAAAGGAGGAACCTGGGAACTACAGACCAGTCAGTCTGACATCCATCCCTGGGAAAATTCTGGAGCAGATTATAAAGAAGTCAGTCTGTAAACACCTTGAAATCAATGCAGTGATCACTAGAAGCCAACATGGATTTGTCAGGAACAAATCCTGTCAGACTAATTTGATCTCATTTTTTGATAGGATAACCTCCCTTGTGGACTGTGGGAATGCTGTGGATGTCAAATATCTTGACTTCAGCAAAGCTTTTGACAAAGTACAACATGACATTCTGATTAACAAACTAGCTAAAAGTGGGCTAGATGGAACAACTATTAGGTGGATCCACAGTTGGCTACAGAATCGGACTCAAAGAGTACTTATCAATGTAACCTTCTCAAACTGGGGAGAGGCAACGAGTGGGGTGCCGCAGGGCTCAGTCCTGGGCCCAGTGCTCTTCAACATTTTTATTAATGATTTGGACGAGGAGGTGCAGGGAACGCTGATCAAATTTGCAGATGACACAAAATTGGGTGGGATAGCTAATACCCTGGAAGACAGAAACAAACTTCAAAGTGATCTTGATAGGCTGGAGTGCTGGGCTGAAAATAACAGAATGAAATTTAATAGGGATAAATGCCAAGTTCTACATTTAGGGAATAGAAACCAAATGCATAGTTACAAGATGGGGGACACTTGGCTCAGCAATACTACAAACGAGAAAGATCTTGGAATTGTTGTAGATCACAAGCTGAATATGAGCCAACAGTGCGATATGGCTGCAAGAAAGGCAAATGCTATTTTGGGCTGCATTAATAGAAGTATAGCTTCCAAATCACGTGAGGTACTGGTTCCTCTCTATTCGGCCCTGGTTAGGCCTCATCTAGAGTATTGTGTCCAGTTCTGGGCTCTACAATTCAAGAAGGACACAGACAAGCTGGAGCGTGTTCAGAAGAGGGCAACCAGGATGATCAGAGGTCTAGAAACAAAGCCCTATGAAGAGAGACTGAAAGAACTGGGCATGTTTAGCCTGGAGAAGAGAAGATTGAGGGGAGACATGATAGCACTCTTCAAATACTTAAAAGGTTGTCACACAGAGGAGGGCCAGGATGTCTTCTCGATCCTCCCAGAGTGCAGGACACGGAATAACGGGCTCAAGTTAAAGGAAGCCAGATTCCAGCTGGACATCAGGAAAAACTTCCTAACTGTTAGAGCAGTGCGACGGTGGAATCAGTTACCTAGGGAGGTTGTGGGCTCTCCCACACTAGAGGCATTCAAGAGGCAGCTGGACAACCAACCATCTGTCAGGGATGCTTTAGGGTGGATTCCTGCATTGAGCAGGGGGGTTGGACTCAGTGGCCTTGTAGGCCCCTTCCAACTCTGCTATTCTATGATTCTATGATTTCTCAAATTTCCAAATGTGCCCACAGGCTTAAAAGCTTGCCTATTCTTGGGATATAGGGCGTTACTAGACGAGGCTCTAGCGCGCGTTACCTTCCGCAGCCACGTCGAGGCTTCCAGATGACGTTCACGAGGATCCGCCGTTATCCTGCGGTGAAGCCTCTTTCTCCCGACTTTAAAAAAGTGAGTTGTAGTGCGCCTTTTCCTGCTGTCCCGCGGTAATTTGGAGTACGTGTGGGAGGATGTGAGGTCACTGCGGTCGGCACTGGTCAGGAAAAGGCGTGCTAAGGGGGAGTGGTCAGCGGCTTCGGTCAAGCCGCCTCCGCCATTTGCGCGCAGTCCGGCAGCTGGGGCAGCGCGGCGGAGCGGCTTTTTTTTTTTATTTCCCCAGTGACAGTTTGCGCAGGAACGGAGGACCGGAAAAGTGGCTGGTGACTCCTTGCGGTGGGCAGCTACCGTGGCCGCATAATGGCGGTGCTGTACGCTGCCTGTTAGTGTGGGTACCAGGCTGGCAGAGGGCAGAGCTGTTTGTGGGCTGCTGCCATGGCTACGGCCAGATGTGGGTTGGCTCCTTGGGATGGGGCAGAGGGCACAGAGGCGGTCATCGCCGCCGACACCTCAGAGGCATGATGGGAGATGTAGGCACAGTGGCCATGCAGACGATTGACCTCGGGTCATATGACACCCGCCACGACCCCCATCAGGAAGTGAGCGCATCAATGTTGACCCTCAACAGCACCAGCAGCACTTCAGCTGGCACTGGCACTGCCGCCGCTGCCGCCGCCAGGGCCGGCGGCGGCATCGCTGACGGCTGCGCAAGTTTGCGGTCTTTCGGACGTGCGCAAACCGTGCAGCGAGCGAAAAAAAAAACCGCGGCAATCAGGCCGGTGTGGCTGCGCAACCGTTCTCGCGGCGGCAGCAGCACAACCGGCGCAAACTTCCGCCATAAATCGAAGGCAGGTGTGGATCATGAGGCGTCACGGCTGAACGGGAAAAGCCGCTTTCACCGCTCCTCAACGACGGAACACCCGGTACGTCTAGCAACGCCCAAAGTCTGCTTATTTTACTACCTATTTAGTGAATCAATGCTCCTTGTGGACAGTTTGTTTGTTTGTGAGAAGCAGTCAAATGCACAGCAGACCAAGTCTCGATTCATGAGAAGAGTTTGGATCTGTCTGCTGTTCAGAATCCCGTGAAAGACTTTCTCTGGAAAACCATACATTGATCGCTTTCTCGCTATGTAGTCTGAAACAAAAAACATTTCATTTTCCACCTCACAATTATGTAGTACAACTACTAAAATATTTACAAACACAGTTAAATCATGCCTGTCAAAATTTCTGGGAAAATTGTAGACCACAACTATGGTTTTGAGCCAGGCAAAATTAGGCTCTTTGAGCAAGATTGTCCCATTGCCCTTAAGAGAAGAATGGTAGGAGAGATTGATTTTTGTTTTCTGTTTTGTTTTTAAGGGTAGTTGGCATCTGCCTCCATTGGTTTGGCAGAGTTTTAATTGAAAATAAAAACCAGTTACAAAATAAATGAATGAATACATTCCCCAATAACTTCTTACTACTGACTCTATGTATTTTCTTTGGCTGAAATAATGGCTGTCTATGTCTAACTGCATTCAATCATCTTTGTTTACTGCTACATTTTTCTTCCCATGCACCCACCCACAACACACACACACTTTCCTGCCCTCCTTCTGTGGCCTTCCCCCCTTACACTACTCTGTGAAATAAGACGAACAATCCTAGTAAACAAATATTTAAAAGAATAAATGCAATATTATACAAAACAATAAAGAGCACAGGAATTGATAAAACAGCCACAATAACCTAGAACTAGGGCCCTTTCTACACCTAAGGGTTATTTCAGGAAAATGGAGGGATTGTCCCTGCCTGCTCCCAGGATTCCCTGTGTGGCATTTGGATGCCCAGGAATGATCCCGGGATGTTCCCGGGATATAGGGTTGTTGTAGACATGACCGAGGTCTCTAAAATGCCTGGGAGAAAAAAAAGGTCTTTGCCTGAAGCTGAAAAGACAGCAACATAGGTGCCAAGTGAACTTCTTTGGGGAGATTGTTCCATAACTGGGGTGCCACCACTGAGAAGACCTCTCCTGTAGCCACCTACCTAGTTTCTTTTGGCAGGGGAACCCGGGAGAGGGCATCTGAAGATGACCTAAGGGTCTGAGCAGGTACATGTGACGGAGGCTTGCCTTCAGATGCTCTTGTCCCAAGTTGTTTTTAGGGCTTTCAAGGTCAACACCAACACTAAATAGCACTGCTTTGTTCTTTGCTCCAGACTTGCTGACTTGTCTTCTGCATCCTGGCTTGTGTTTGGTTGAGGATAGCTGCCTATAGATTGCTTTTAAAAAAAGAGGATAAAAGATGACATAAATTTGCATAATGTTTGCATATCTATCTATATCTATCTATCTATCTATCTATCTATCTATTTATATTCAAATTTAGAAATAATAACTATGATTTAAATAGAAATGCAATACATCTCAGTATAGTAGAGACGACTGTCCAGATGACTTGTGTGCTTGCTCAGTTTCCGGTCTTGAGCAGGCGTAACTATTGGCGCCAGCTGTCAAAGCTCCCGCTTTCTCCCCTAATGCTTCTTCAACTTTAAACCAGACTTCGACTGGACACCTGTTCAAATAGAGAACACCTTCAAATACAGGAAAGTCCTTTGCCATCTCTCCAAATATAAGGCTATCCTCAGTAAAATAGGACACCCGACCATCCTACGGTGGCTCGGTGGTCTACTTAGGGAGGGCTGTCCTCTGTGTGTAGGGCTGACCAGCCCAAGTCTGGTGTAAAGATATTTATTTATTTATTTATTTATTTATTTAAAACATTTCTATCCCACCCTATATCATTAAGATCTCAGAGCAGCGTACAGATAAAAGCATACAAAATAAAAAATAAATATGCACAGTTAAAAACAAATTAAACCATAAACCAAGTTAAAACAATATATAATTTAAAAGCAGAAAAAGCAGTTAAAGCAGATAAAGAACCAAGACCGTAACAGCAGATGGAGCAGGACACAATTCACCTGGTCATAGTCACTACAGTAAACTCCCCAAAGGCTGCCCCAATAGATAGACTCTTGACTGGTATATCTATGTTTTAACACTTAGGTGTGGAATTTTCAATAGTTATTTGTTTGTTTGTTTGTTTCAGGATGTTGTGCACAAGTTGCTGTCTCTCTTCTTGAAGTTGTGTTTCATTATGTGCCATGTAACTTATATGAGAGACTTTGCCATTATCTAAGAATAAACTGCACAGATCATTTATCTCTTCTGGAAGAAATAAAACAGAGCTGTGAATCTGCTCCCTAATTTTTCACTTTAGCAAATTTAGAAATTCCCACATCCATCTGTATTTTAGCATAGCACAGTATTATTTGCTGCCTCACACATTCAGTATTTTTATGCATTCAAAAGTTCTCTTTAAATAAGGAAGATCAAAACACAATCAGTTGCTTTAAATAAAAGAAAATGTAGAGATGCCAATTTTTTCAATGAACTGTTTCATACTGATTGTAAGACGCTGAACAATTTGTTTTGGCTGGAACTACTTTTTCTCCATATGGAAGTGCTTGTATTAATTTTCTTGCTGATCAAGTGGAGGGAACAGCAGAAAAATAAATAAATCCAAGTTTCTTTTTATGGCATAAAGTGTACTTGAGAGGCGGAAGACTGTGCTGTGTAAACTGCTTCCTGGAGGCGTGGATCTTTGAAGCATCCACATCTTTATTTTGGCAATTGGTTTATCTTTTAATGAAATTATTAAGAGATTCCCGGATGCCACAGAATCTTAGGCTCTCACCTCTCTAACTGACATTTGTCATCAAAGATTTTAGAAACTTCTGCGGGAAGTCCACATTTTGTTCATAGATTTACTGGGTTGGATAGGGATTTAGGCTGGATCAACCATGCTGGTGGAAGTAGAATACCCCAACCCTCCTTCTCACGGAAGCCCTGCTAGCATGGGAGAACTCAGCTGTGCCAGGCTTGGGAGATGCTTGTCCCATCACGGCTGCCCTCCGCAAGTTCTCCCTGGGCTGTGTGAGCCTCTTCTGAGGCCCGGCTTGGCCCAGCAAGTGCTGAGCTTCTGCCCATAGATGCTTGTGAAGTTGTGCACTTCCCCTTCCACGTTAATGACAGCTGGTGCAAAAGGGGGAAATAAACAAGTTCTGGAGGCTCTGGAAACTGTGCATTCCCCGCTTTCGTGTTAATGGCAGTCACCATTGACACAACAGGGGGAAATGCACAATTTCTGTAAGCTTGGGAAATCGTGTATTTCTCACCCCCTCCACCAATGGTGGTCTTAGAGACCTCACTGACACAAGGGTAAAGGCATCCGCACCTTTACCCTTGCATCAATGGGGTCTTTAAGGTCCCCATTGGTACAGGGAGGTGCAATTTCCTGCGGCTCCGGAAATCACACATTTTCCCTTTCACACCAATATCATTTGCCATTAATGCAGAAGGGGGGAGTGCATGATTTCATGAGCGGCTGTGGGCAGCTGCTGAGTGCTTGCCGAGGCTTTGCAAGTGCTTAGCCGTGGTCCACACTTATGGCTGAGGATACTTGACTGGGTCCGGGGAGCAGAGGGGTCCGTCTGCCTCCCAGACCCAGTTGGATGCTTCTATCTCTGCCCTTCTGAAAATGCTACACCAAGAGTCAAGAGACCATGCTGAATAGGATGAGCTGTGGGGTGGTGGGACAGGGGCTTCACCCAACTCAGGCAGAGGGATTTCTGCAAGCAGATCCCGTCCTCTCACAAAAGGCAAGTCCTGCATGCAAGCCACTTCATTACACATATTGATACAAAGGCTTAGGCTTTAGAGCATGGTTTTTGTAACCATGCTCTAAATTTAAATTTATCTAAATTTGTCTAAAATGTAGATTCCAAACCATTCCATTTCCACCCCCTGCCATTCCACCCCCAAATCCCTGTTTCTCTAAATTGAGTCTTAGCCCCAGAATCTCTTTCTAATGCTAAGGCACAGTCCCACAGTAGGTGATGTAATTTGAAAAAAGAGAAGAAGGTGTCTTTGGATAGGCGAAAGTCCACTAAGGATATGCAGCAGTCTTCCTCAATCTGGTATGCTTGAGATGTGTGGTACTACAACTCCCATCACCCCATCGTGTACCATGTAGGGAAGGCTGATATATTGCAACCTGAGTCATTGAGGTAGGTTAGGAAATAAAATGAAATAAATAAATGGGATGTAATAAAAGAGCCTAGTGCCTTGCACTAGTTTAACTGTGGAAAATCTATATTAAAATTCTGTTGAAGGTTTCCAAACTTTGCGAATTCCCACATATCCCCGAGCTAATCACATAACTGAACGGCATATTTCTTTTATTTATGAATGTTTCAGAAAGGGAAATCAAATTCGAGAATAACCATTTCCCTCTTTGGGGAGGAGCCATTTATAATACACATTTGTTAATATCCCTTTTAAAGGGAAATGGTCGCAAATTCCAGAACTTATTGCTAAATGAATTATTGAAGTCCGAAAGAATCAACCATCAGGGTTTTATTTTATATACCCTAAAATTGCCTTATTGATCCCAGAGAATGACAACTACAAACTAGGTGAGTTAAACGTATACACTGGTCAAACTGTAGTTTGTGAAAGTGCGTGTTTTCAAATTTCACAATGCAGTTATTACCTGGAAGGAAAAGGCCAAAGGAAAGTGGCAGAATTAGGACAGTCCATGCAACTTTGAAGACTAGAAGTGCCCCAATTTCAATCCTATGGGGCACTGCAATGCAATCAACAAAACTATTAAAAATGACAAATTGGATAGGTCCCCTCTGTCAACTGGCATATGTTGTCCCCGTTACATTTCTAGATCCCTTTAGCCTTTACATGGTGCTGTTACTTTGCCAGGCCAAGAGATAGTGTGCTAAGCAGAACCCTACCAAATAAGTTTTAAATTTTAGTTAATTAAACTACTGATTAAAACAGCTAAAACTGACACCCTTACAAGTAGGCAAGTATTCTACCAAACTGTTTCATCCTGTAAGAATTGTTTAATCATAGCTAATTTACATATAAGTGGTGGATAACTCAAAGCAAATATGATCAAATGCAAGTGAGTGCCTAATATTGGGCCTACCCTGTGACAATGAAGATGGAAAAAAAGACACACTTTTTTGCCACCATTGCGTCTTCTTTGGCCAGCATAGCTATTTCAAATGTTTAGAGGCCTGCTTAATGCAGATCATGGGTCCCAGAGTGGAGAGCCTTCAAAGTCTCATTGTGACTACTTTACACTGTATTTTTCAGATAAAATTGCTCATATCCACACCAACAAGGACACAACATTTTAAACACAGGCCACAGCTAGACCTAAGGTTTATCCTGGGATCTTCCAGGGTTCACCCCTGCCTGAGCACTGGATCCCCTGTGTGTCACCTAGACGAACAGGTTTGACCCCTGGATGATCCAGGGATAAACCTTAGGTCTAGCTATGGCCACAGTCAGAGATACATGTGTCTAGGTCTGGACCTGTCATTTCAAGTTGTGTAAGCTGAGGCTGTGGTCAAGCTTCTTAGAAAACTGAGTAGCCTTCACCCGTATCATAGATCCCTGCCATCTTGACTGTGTGTTTGGATCTCAGAAGCAATAAATGCTTCTTTGAAGGATGAAATAGTGCCTACTGCCTTTTACGGAACTGGTGATTAATCCCCTCCTGCAAAAATCAAATCTAGACAAGTCAGTCTGTTATAACTATTGCCCTATGTTTAACCGTTCATTTTTGAACAAGCGGGTGGTTTTCAGGAGCAGGTGGTAGCATCTCAAATCCAGGTAGTCTTGGAGGATGCTGATTATTTGAAGTCATCCCAATCTGGATTCAGTCCTGAATTTATGCTGGGGAATTGTTATTTATTTATTACATTTATTTATTCATTGCATTTTTATGTTAGGTCCTGTTAGCTTTCCTGGTCCTTCCAGTGGCTTTCAGTGCCATTGACCATAGGGTTATTCTGGATTACCTGTCTGGGTTGGGCTTGGGAAGCTCTTGTTACAGTGGCTCTGATTCCCCAGCACTATCATCTCGTCTGTCTCAGAAGGTGGTGCTGGGGAATGTCTGCTGTACCATATGGGCTACCACAAGGTTCCATCTTGTCTCCTATGCTATTTAACATGAAAACACTGGAGAAAGTCATTCAGAGATTTAGGCTGCAGCGTCACCAATATGTGGACCACATGCAGATATACCTCAGTTTTCTACCTACTAATCCCAGGAATTCCTGAATGAGACAGTTTTGTGGTGGATGAGAAAAACTCAGAGACAGTTTTGTGGTGGATGAGAAAAACAAGCTGAAGCTTAATCCAGACAAGATGGAAATACTTTGGATAGGGAAATCTGCTAATTTTGATAGAGGGATTCACATAGTAATTAAGGGGTTGTAATTCCCCTGAAGAACCAAGTTCACAGCTACCAAGTTCAAAATTCTCTACCCTATTTGTGGGTAGAGAAATTGGAGGGAGAATTTCTCCAGTTGGATAAGAAATTCTCCAACAATTCCTCACAGTTTTGCATCACCTTTGGCAAGGGCTGTAAAACAGCTTCTTCTTCTTTTTCCCGAAGGGTTTTTGATTGTTGTTTTTCGCACTGCGTCCCCCAATTTGCATCCTCCACAATGCCCCATATACTTAGCATCACTCCACACAAAAAAATAATGGTGAAGAAAATGTGACAAAAATTCTGAAAAGTGTCCTTTAATTTTTTAGGAGGTAGGAAAAGAAAAATCTCAGGATACCGTTGTTTTATACTGTTGTTTTTATATTTTGATGGTTTTAATTTTGGATACTTTTTAATGTTCACTGTTTTTAACTTTTGTAAACTGCCCAGAGAGCTTTGGCTATGGGGCGGTATATAAATTTAATAAATTAAATAAATAAATAAATAAATTTCTCCCATGAGAGAGACTTCCATTTTTCTGCCTCATTCTCATGATATTTTATAATTTATTTTGAATGTGTGTTGGTGGTGTTTTAAACCTTACCTAATCACTGTGAGGTGGCTGAGGGTACTGTTTCTTTTTATTACACATCTCAGTGTTGCTCTACAGTCTCCCAGGCTGCCTGCACTTCCTGATCTGAAAAGACCCTAGGAAAGGCATAAATTTATGATGTCATCTCTTGGGTGGGAAGTGCAGGAAGCCAAGGAGGCTACAGGCTGTCAGACAGATGATTGTACAATGAAAGACAGGACAGTCACACACACTCCTCAGCCATCTCATAAGTAAGGTAAGCATAAGAACACTGAATCAAATCCATGAGAATTTCTCCCAAATTTCTTCTCCTTTGAATTTCTTTTCGAAAGCAATTTCTTTTCTATCAAATTGGATGAATATGGTCGAAATTCTCATGGGAGAAATTTTTGGCACAGCGCTATTCACAGCTTGTGGGTTCTTTTAGAGTTGTCACTGTATGCGGAATGTCCAGAAGTACAATTTATCAACTTCAGCTGCAAACCTGGCCTCAGTCATGCTTTCCCTAGTTACAGCCATACTGGACTAGTCTAATGTGCTCTATGTGCGACTCTTTTTCCAGATGAATTTAAAATGTATGCTCATACAAAAAGTGGCCACTAGAGTCCTCATTGAAGCTAGATGGTCAGAATGGCACCAATTCTGTATGATCTGCATTGATGGCCAGCATATTTTCAGGCCCAATTCAAAGTGCTTGTGTTGACCTTTAGAGTTCTAAATGGTTTGGATCCAGGTTATTTGAAGGTCTGCCTACATATGTATGAACCTGCCTGTATTTTAAAATCATCTTCAGAGACTCATTTACCCACCATCAAGATTAGTATATGGTTTTCAGAGACTCTAGAAAGAGGGCCTTCTCAGTGGTGGCCCCTACCTTATGGTATATGAAAGATAGCCATCATCTTACTAAGCTGGCTGAGTTTGTTTGTAGCATTTGCATTTTATAAGATTGCCCCTGATGAAGGAGCCACAGGCCATAGCTACATGGGGCAAAATCCTGGGATGATCCCCGGGATTGTCCCTGTGCATTCAGATGACGCACAGGGGATCCCGGGATGAGGGAAGGATGATCCCTCCCTTGCCCTGGGATCTCGGCCTGGTTTTTAGGACTGGTTTTTCCACAGTTTCAGGCTGAGCCCGAGTCCTCGGAACATGTTGCCAGGCACCACAGTTTGTCCCGGCTCCTCACAATTCCTCGCGAGGAGCCGGAACCTGCGCACAGGGCTCAGGGCTCCTCAAGAGAGCTGCGCCCATCAGGGCTGGGTAGGGGGAGCAGGGGGAGTAGTTATTTTTTAAGAAATAACTTACCTTTTGCACACGAGCGTTTGTGCGCTGCGGCTCTTTAACAGTAAAAAAAAATGGCGGGTGCGACACCTCTCCGTCTGAGGTTGTCATGTGCCACATGTAAACAGAAGGTGGATCTCGCGATAAAACCATTGTGAGATCTTCGCCACCTCCGTCGCAGACTAAGAGGTAGGTCTAGCTAAGGCCACAGTCTCCAAAACACGTTGAGTTTATAATAAACAAATTACATTTTGACTCCTCTGAGAATTTGTTCTCTTTGCTTTTTGTTCTCTTTGCTTTTCATTCATCCTGAGTGCCTCCTTTCTGTTTTTTTATTCCCTACTCTATAGAATTCTCGCCCCAGAGATATTATGGCCTTAGCTAGACCTAAGGTTTATCCCGGGGTTGTCCCGGGGTCATCCCTGCCTGCTCCCAGGATCCCCTGTGTGTCATTTACATGAACAGGGATAACCCGGGGACAATCCCAGGATAAAACTTAGGTCTAGCTAAAGCCTCAGTTGTCCTTATCTCTGGCTGCTTTTAAGAGAGTTAAAAAAATCTCCCTAGATTTTTATGGTATTCACTATGGATGACAGGCAGGACAAAGAGGAGCACTGTCTCAACTGGGTTTTCAAGTGTTCATACTGAACATCCCAAAAACCTACTCAGGCTTTTCAAGTGATCAAGGGCGACACTCAAAATCCCAGTTTATTTGGGGGGCAAGCAGGGGAGATGAGCAGCATCTCTTGTCCCTACAAGGAAGGTTTCACACCGAGAAGTAAATCCACAAATCCATCCCAGGCCGCAATGTGCTTTAATCAGAGGGAGATGCCAGAAAAGGAAATGGCTTCAGATGATTCTTACAAGAGAACCAAACCACACAGTACACCAAGAAAAAAAATAGGTTCAATGTTCAGCATTCTTCCCTTACATGCCTCTTTTATCCTCAGCCCACTCGCTGTTGCTTTGGTTATAGCCAACCACCAATACACTGCAAGAGGGTCTTTGTAGAGGGTCTTTCCCACTCTGCTTAGTATAAAAAAGAGTGCTTGTTTAAAAACTCAAATGTCTTTCACTGTGGATTAGCGTCACTGGATAGTGGAATTGCTATAACCAACTGTCGGAGTAGTTCAGAAATTAACACACTAACGACAATTACAGAAAGAAATACCTTTTTGTTTGGAACTGGTCAGCATTCATTTTGTTTTGGACTTCTGGAATGTGAATATTACACTATTGTGCATTTAAATGATGATATTATTATTTTTGTTTGATGAGTGTTTTGTATGCCTATTCAACGATTAATTTAGGAATTCAAATATCCCCAAGAACTTTATGTGATTTATTTCAACTGGGTGGGAAGCCATGCCGCATCTACGCAAGTTCAAAACTCCTGATTACAATACCCTGCAACCAGGATTTTGGAGATTCGCTCTTCTCTAAGCTACTTCTGATTCCTGCCTTCTGCTGTACACCATTGTTGTCCCTTATCCTAAGCCTTTTGCGAAATTCATCTTGGCATTATATGCTAAATCCTTTGCCTCGCAAGCATCGCCTTCTGCAGAGGTATTCCTGTGATAGCTCGTCAAAAGCAACAGAGAAAACAACTGAACGTAGATGTGTGTTATGGCTTGTCTACATGATTCCAGCTGAAATAAAATGTCACTATAAATTGTACAAATCACTGTGAACAAATAACAGTCTTCATGCCTGGTATAAAACATCCACAGATAAGACGCTAAGAGCATCAAATACAGCTTTGGGACATGGTTTTGTCCCCTTCATCTTTAAGCTCATGGCTCAATCCAATTACACAATATTTAGCTTCTGCCAATGATTTGTGTTTCAGAGGAGGATTTGTTTGTACAAACTTTAGCCTACAAACTGGGAAACACTCAGAAAGAAATTCACGAGAAAGCAGCAAGGGATTATGCCATAGACTCGCTAAATATAGGACTTTGAACCAGGTACAGTTGCCTGCACCTTCCTTAATACCTGAAGGATCTCTGCCTTTCCTTTAAAATGCCAGCTTAGAGGTGTTCTCAGCAGCTTCTCCCAGTTGTAGAATTCTCCAGCCCGATGATACACTCTGCGAAAATGGGTTGAAAACATTGCAAAGTCTATTTTATTTGAGGTGGCTATCAGGGAGCGATACAGGGGAAAGCCTACAGTGCATGGGTTCGCTGTATTTCGAGTAGGGCTGTTGGAGAAATGCACAATGGATTCAAATGAGTTCAGATTTCTGTTAATCCATCCTGCAGATTCTGTAGTGGGACCAACTTTTTCCACATCATGTGGATTCCATGGACTTGAGATTTCGCAACTTTGGGTGGGATTTGCTAATTGACAGAATTGTGTGTGTTTTAAATTGTTTTTAAACAAGAATTTAATTCTATTTGTGCTAACTTACATTTGCGCTAATTTTCACTAGAGCTGCACTGAATGCTCACAGGTGAAACTTTTCAGTGTGAAAAAGAAATGTGAGCAACCTCAAATGCTTCCTGAAATCTCCCCAAATGCATATCTCTTTTGTGCTTGTTTCAAGCATCTTCATAGCCCCGATCAACTGTTCCCGTACCGCATTTAAAATATTCACATTTTTTAATATTAGGATTTTTCTTCTCACACATCAGAATTGGCTGTGTGATGATGTGAGCAAGGAAGAGGAGCCTGAATGTGTGTCTGGGAGCACAGCTGGGTAGTTACATGGCAACCATTTGTGTCCCCTTTTGAGTTCCCCCTGAAGAATGGCCCAATGGCAGCCATGTTTTACAGCCCAACAAAGCTGTGGATTCGGGGAACTGTCTTGGTCCAGCTCTACTTTTAACTGCTTAAATAGGGTGACCATATGGAAAGGAGGACAGAGCTCCTGTATCTTTAATAGTTGTATAGAAAAGGGCATTTCAGCAGGTGTAATTTGTATGCATGCAGCACCTGGTGAAATTCCCTCTTCATCACAACAGTTAAAGCTACAGGAGCCCTGCCTTCTTTTGTATCTGGTTAAGAGGGCAGGGCTCCTGCAGCTTTAACTGTTTTGATGAAGCGGGAATTTCACCAGGTGCTGCATGCATACAAATGACACTGCCTGAAATTCTCTTCTCTCTACGACTGTTAAAGATACAGAAGCCCTGTTCTCCTTTTCATATGGCCATCCTAGCTTAAAGCTACTTGATTTATTATATTCTTTTTAAAAATGTGTTTCTCAACAGAGGCTCTTAGGGATGGGCAAAGGGTGGCTCCTATTCCTGCAAGTCGGTGCATGTGTGATGATGAAAGCTTACCAGGCCACAAGATCCCTGCTGGATCAAACTAAATGGCTATCTAGTCCAGTGTTCTGTTCCCATAGTGGCCAATGCCAAACAGATTACTGTGGGATGCTCACAGAAGTTCCCCTAGAAAAAACTGACAGCTGTAAATAGCAATCCGGGAGTTTGGGGAAGGGCTCAGTCCAGAGAATAATCCTCCTGTGAAAAACTGCACAATGCATCTATTACAGAATGGGAGGATGTCCCTCTACTGAACAGATAATTAGCATTTCAGCCCCATATTTATTTATTTATTTATTTATTCATTCATTTGTATCCTACCCTATATCACTGGGATCTCAGAGCATGGTACAGTTAAAATTCAACAGTATAAAACAATAAGTAATATACAAAGCTAAAATGTATTAAATCATTAAGTCCCAGATGATAAACTGGGAGTGAAGGGAATCTACATCCCACTTTTGAGGTTCTTGCAGATTGCAGACATCACCAAAGAAGGGGACTCATTCATAGCACTGGAAGTGATGTCCGCAATGTGCAAGAACCACAGCAGTAGGATGTAGATTACCTTTATGCACAAGTGCACACACAGTGTAAAGGTTTGAGGCCTACAGAGACAAAATAAAAAGGTCAGGCACAAGAGGCCTGGGGTGTTTTTTTTTTCCTCTTGGGGCGGAGTATCCCTGAGAGGAGTAGTTTCATTTCTCCAGTTAAGATACATTTCCCTGGTTAAGTTTCTTGAAACTTAAGGTTGAAATAGTACTTTCTGTTTTTGGGAAGAGGATATAAAAAGAGAAGAGAAAGCCAGCCAGAGAGAGAGCCAGGAAAGACCAGAGCATGAAGAAGAAGCCTGAAGAAGTAAATGCTGCTAGAGTAAAAGAATTTATGGTTTTGAAACTTTTATTTTTAATGCCTTTGTATCACTCAGCTCTATACCTTTAATTGCAATTCCCTCATTTTAATATGCTAGTAAATGTTGTGTTAAGCCACAAGTGTCTGAAGTATCACTCACCCCATGTCCTAAAGCCCATGTTATTGGTAAGCAGAAAGTAAAAGAAGAAAGGTGGGACTCTTAAGGAGGTAAGAGATCCTTAAAGAGTTTTTCAAGGTGTCCAGGACATGGAGGGAACCTACACACCTTTAACATACATAGATACAGATGCAGAAGAATTATCTAAACGTAAAAACAAAGCCTTCCCATTGAGAGATTTGCCTTGCTAGCTGCATATTTATGACTACTCTTTTTTCAGTTGCCCAATCAACACATCATTAGCTTTTCCCACCACTACAAGGCTTCTTTGAAGTCTTGCACAATGACTTACTGTAGTATAGATGCTGTAGAATAGATTCTTGTATATCTACAGCTAACTATAAAAACCTTATAGTATAGCAAAATGTTAGACTGTGTCCATGATTCATATTGATTTCAATATAAAATGCATCTAAACTCTTGTGCTTAGTCACTCCCAACCATTGCTATCTGACTCTAAACAAAATTATTCCTTTAGGGGAGATTTATTCACACCTTTTCAGAAGATAAAAGGAAATGACCATTTAAACTGGTGATACATTATAGCCTGAAATTAAATGAGTCACACATCATTTTCTCAGGAAGGTTTCCATGACAGCAATGCAACCTGAAGACTCAATCTCACAAACATTTGAAGGCACAAATTACAGAAATAACCAAGGGTCCCATTAAATACAAAGGAGCCAGTCATTTTTTGGTTTGCTGCTGTATTTGGTCCTATGTTTTTTGAGATGATGTGGTATAAAGCATCTCCAATATAATGATGAAACTATAGCTACTGAATGGTAGAAGGCAAGCAAAAACTGATAAGAATCAACTATGGCAGGGGTGGGCAACTTGTGGCTGTCCAGATGTTTGAGCCTACAACTTCTATCAACCCTAGCCAACATAGGCAATGGGGAATTATTATGGTAGTTATAGGTCACTATACCTGGAGGGCCAGACCCCTGAACTAGGGGAAAACATTTCTTTAGGGATTTGAATGAACAGATCACAGGCCTATCTAGTCCATGATTCATTTTCCCACAGTACCCAACCATAACTAACCATTATGGCTGACACAGGGTTGCCACTAACAGCAGCCCTACATCCTCTTCTCTCTGCCCCATAATGTCTAGTGTGATGTGCCATCGTCCCATTGAACATTTCCCTGATCCACTTCACTAGATGCCAGCTGCAGCATATCCTATTAAGCATTTTACATCACTAGACATTATGTAGGAGAGAGAGAAAGACAAGATGAAGGACTGTTTTCAGTGGCAGCCTCATGGCAGCCGTAACATTTAATTCCAGCTTCAAAGGAAGCAGATTATGTGGACGAATACAGAGAAATGTTTATCAAAAGTAAAAGATGTATATCAAATGTACCGTTATCTATTTATCTTCACAACAGGAGCAGGGCCAGCCCTATCAATAATTAGAATATGGTGCTCCATACTGGGTGGTGGTGGTGGAAATTAACAAGTTGTTGGAGGACGGAGCTATGTATACCTTGCATTGCATTCCCTACATTAGTCTGCTACTTTTACATGCAGTGGAAGGATGATGGGATACTGCCTCATCATTAGAGCTGAAGAAAGTTATTCTGTCATTCCGGTCAGCTTCTGTGCAAGGAATGGGAAGGAGCACCATCTTGACCTTCACCTCAGGCAGCAAAACTTCTTGAGATGGCCCTGAATAGGACTACCCTTAGTTGTGATCTTGAGGGTTTCTGAAGGCCATAGAGGACATTCATTTTTAAGAAGTAGAAGAGCAATGATACAAAATAAATATGAAATAGAAAGAAACATCCACTCTGCCCTAATTTCAGTGTATTGTATATGAAAAATTCAGCATTGCCTAGTTACCAGTATTATAAACATATGAGTATTGGATCCTAAGATAAATTAAAATAAGTACATTCACAGCACCAAGGGTAGGCACAGGGTCCACAAGAAGAGTCCCCTGGATCTGCTATTGCAAACTGCTTTGTTCATCTACCTTTCACTCTGGCCCAGAGAACAGTGGTAGTGAGGAGGAGGAGGAGGAGGAGGAGGAGGAGGAGGAGGAGGAGGAGGAGGAGGAGATGGAGATGCCACTTGTTCACTGGCTCGCTGCCTGTCAAGCAAGCAAGTGGTAGAAATGATGAGAAAGAGAAGGAGGAGCAATACCAGGTGACAATAGCAGTGAGAAGGTAGACATTCATTGAGGGAGGTTCTGACTGAAGTACACAATCCTTTTTTGTGGGGGTCTAGACATGCATAGGGTTGTGTACTCTTGTGTACTCTTGTGGCTTGTCTACACCTGCCATTTATCCCAGGTTGGTCATGACGTCATCCCTGAGCATCCAAATGATGCTGTGAAGTCCAAAAAGACTTGAAATTATATATATATATATATATATATATATATATATATATATATTCATTTCATGCCATGACTGCCTTTGAAGTTAGCCCATGTATTTCTCTCTCACAAACACACACACACACACACACACATGGATTAGTTCCAGATCTATGCTGGATCAGCTACGGTGATGAAAATGGATTTCCCAGCCCGCTCCTTCCCACAACAGCCCCTCCAGTCCCCTAAAAATGCTACACAAGCAGTCAGGAGTCTCTGCTGAATGGGAGTTACTGTGTTTTGGGGGAGGAGGATCCCCAAAAACTAGGCAGAGGGACCTTCCACAAGTGGAGTGCTTCCTAGATCCAATACACAAAAACACACACAATCACACACAGCCCACATTAAATGCAACCGTTCACATCCTAGTTCAATCAGATATTGTTCTTCTTCTCCCAGGGCCATGTGTTTGATTTTTTTGTTTTAAGTCTGGCCTAGTAGCTTTTGCAAGTTTTAACAGCCCTCCAGCCCACATATACCAGCTTTGTCCTGCACAAATCAATGGTCTTCCTTAGAATCTATAAAATGAACATGATTTATTTTTGAGTCTTGATATGGGATTCAAAACAACTGTCTTGATATCCTGAGTAATCCCTTGGAATTTTAAAAATAAGTGGGGCCATAACAAGAGCTTCAGCTATTGGGCGGTATAAAAATGTAATAAATAAATAAATAAAAACATCTCACTTGGCTTATATTAGAAAGGAGAGGCTTTCAGTGGTGATTCAAAATTCCCCATAGCAGCCAGCTGTAATGTGTTGATTTGAAGAACAAAGATTACCAATAATTTAGAAAGAACACCCCACACACAAAAAGTTCAAAACTTCTGTCATCGTCAAAAAATACCAACAGCTCTAAAAGACATTTTAAATGGATATGGCAGGGTGTCATCTCATGTGGTGCTAGCATTCCTAAGATTCAATATCTTAAAAAAAAAGGGGGGGTTATGAAATTGAATTATTCAGTGAGAGATTTCTGAAGTGCCATAAGCATTAATCTATTTTACAAGCATCTGGATTGTTGAAAAAGAACATCATTGCCAATATTCCTCTCAAAATGAATGCTGTTTATGAAAATAATGTGTTCTTTTGTGTGCTGTGAGCCTGGCTATCAAGAAGGAAGATGCCAACCTGAAGGCGGGCATGGCATCTGGAGCAGATATCAAAATCCAGAGGAGTTTTCAGCTCAGATCGGAGAACATGCAAAGGTGAATAGAAGCTAAAAGGAAAGGAAGAAGGCCAGGCAGGATGGGTCAGCTGAGAATGGAGCAGAGGCAGGGGCAGGCAACTTGTGGCCCTCCAGATGTTTTGGCCTGCTACTCTCATCATCTTTCACCATTGGCTATGCTGGCTAGGGCTCATGGGAGTTGTAGGCCAACATATCTAGAGGGCCATAAGTTGCTCACCCCTAATATATGGCTTCCAGCCATTTAGAAAACCAGGCAGAGCCTGTAACATCTTTGGAGTTGTGCAGGTTCCTGGATAAGCTAAATCAGGTGGGTGTCATGTCTGCCCAACAGTCCTCATCATCAGAGAATGAAGGGGAAGAGCAAGCTCCAACAGATCCTGGGGAAGGGACTAGCTTCCAAGCTGAACAGGATCCTTTCCTCTCAGAAAGCAGGCAAGATCCAGCTGAAGCCCCTTTAACAGAGTCAGACGATGATGAGGGGGATCATTCTTGTCCTTTTAGTTCAAGAGGGTAAAGAAAGTAAATTAATGACCTACTGATATGATCCTACCAATGACCTTCCCTAATGACCATAGTACCTATTGGTTGTTGCAACTCTACATAGTATTTGGGGCTAGGTGGATCTTCATCTGATTCACCAAGGTAGATGCTTACTCAGGGTCAACTCACACAGATTAGATCAACTGTTGATTATATGCACATGTTTTGAAAAGTTCCAACATATCGCTGGACCATAGGGATTCCACTTAAAATAAGCAGACAAAACTGTTTGTTTGTTTGTTTGTTTGCATGATCCTGCTCTTGTTGTTTCCACCAAGTGAACCTCATGAAAGAGCAGGAATCCAAAGTTGCCATTTCTGCATCCAAGCTGAAATGCTTGCTACTGCACCATATGGGCTGGCCCAAGATCCACTATATTCCCCATGATAACCTTGATTTTACTCAGATCTCTGTAAGCTCCAAAAATGTTTTTGTTTGCACTAAAGGGGGATCCCTATATGCTGAGTTCCATGTAACTGGAATGAGAGATTTGGAATAAGCATTTGTGACCTTTTGGTAGTGAACACAGGAAGACTTTAGGGTAAACTGTGTTTTGATTATCCTGCATCTAAGTTTAAATATTTTTAGAAGTAAATGCTAATTCTGTTTTCATCTGATGTCATGTGGAATTACATATGGTAACTTGATTCTAAAGGTATATTTTATATATATTTGTGCCCTTTATACAGTTGAATGATTCTGGCACCAAATTCACATCTCACAGCGAGTCATGTACTGCGCAAAAGGGTGAGATATGAAATGTCCTTTAAGCTGAGCCCAAACCTGGAGCTTAACTAGGTTGGCCATGTGTCCTAGCTTACAGAGGACAGCCTTCTTTTGGAGATGTCCTCTATTAAAAGGGCTATCTAGTCCAAATCCAGTCCAAATCCATTTTAAAGATGAGGAACCTCAAGAAGGGAGAGCAGAGGCCCTGAAGCTGTCCACCAACAGTTAGCACATGGACAGCAGGCTGAGCAGACATCCTTTAGAAAAAGCCTGAAGTACAGCCATCAGCAGGTCATTTTCTGTTGAATAGGTAAAGGCAGATGGCTCTTCTAGTACTATACCAGGTCTGGTCAATCTGGAGGATGCCAAG
The DNA here is from genome assembly GCF_023053635.1 of Elgaria multicarinata webbii. Taxonomy (NCBI): domain Eukaryota; kingdom Metazoa; phylum Chordata; class Lepidosauria; order Squamata; family Anguidae; genus Elgaria; species Elgaria multicarinata. The sequence goes on along the minus strand of NC_086172.1, from coordinate 135,917,729 downwards.
ATCCAACTAAATGAAGTTATTGACAGCTGGCTATGTTAGGTCCCAGGCTCAGTTTCTGAGATTCTCAGTAAAAACTTGGATTCCCCAATTCAAGATGGGTCTACTCCATTTGATTCCTTTAGTATGCTTCGCGTGTATTATAAACTCTCATGTGAAATGAGATTTTTAGTTGATGGTGTTCATTATTAGTAGGTATGTTTGCCAACTTTCAGCTCCAGAGTAAAGATTGTAATTTTGACAGTTGTAAATGAGGGCTTCTGATTTAGTCAGTTAACCTTCGAATTCAAGGCAGGTTTAAGGATTAGCAATTTGCTTGGATAAAGGAAAACGGAAAAATATAATTAATCACTTGCCTGTCCCCCCAACACTAGTTTACAAAACCATGGTGAAACTTTATTGAGATCAAAATTGAAGGGTGACAAGGTTAATATGTAGCTTTAGACCTCATGGTTTCATTAGCAAACACATTACAGGGCTGTAAAGCTGAGCTGACAGTAATGCTAGCCCCAAACAAAGTAAATAATTACTAGCTTGGCAAATGAGGAAGCACTTGCAGAGTTTGTTTACATTTGGGTTTTTTGGAAAATTCATGTTGGCAACCAGTCAAATACAGTTTGATAGTAATTGTGACAATTGCTCACAGATGCTGCTGGAAGAACAACAAAAGAATGGATTTATGGTTATTCTCCCCTGCATTTCTCCCCTTTGTTGCCTTTTTCTTTTCCCATTTTGGATCAATAATAAACTCGCAGCCACAAAGATAAGTGGGTTTACATGGGCAGATGGGCTTTGGAATGCTTAAAAATCTCATGTTGCATTTTGTCTTGTAGCCATAGACCAAAAGAGAGCCATAGACAGCTGTGTTCAAGCTGCGCTCATAAAATTGCTGCTCCTCAGAAATGCCTGTAGGTCCCTGAGAGGGGATCATAGGCCTGCCTGGGCGTTTTCATGAGAAAGGCAGCAGTTCCCCGCTGTTGTGCTGTTAATGCATTTTCTCAGATGCCAGGGTTACAAAACTGCGGCTAGGATCCATTCTTTCACATGAATCGGTCTGATGGGAACTTTGAATGCATTGCCCAGGATAACCGTACTGAGAGAGCCCACCAAACTGGAAAATCATGCCATCTGGCAAATCAGATGAATCATCATCATCATCATCAAAAAGAAAGAAAGAAAGAAGTCCCCTTCCAAGCCCCCAAATTCACCTATTTCCTAAGTCAGAATTTGTGCACAGAATCCAATGCTTACAGCTTAATACTTGATTTTGAATTCCTATTTCCTCTTGAGGTACAGGAGGATATGTATGTTGGAAGCCAATTTTTTATTGCTAACATATTCCTTTCTTCAAATCCTAAATAACTGAATTACAGTCTGTTCAGTAACCTGAGACCAGCAGTATCATTACATTTTAACCTCCTTTCTGAGATATCTCCGCACATAATTGCCATGAATGATAATTCCTCCAAGACAAATGCCACTCTAAACTTTGGAAGCGGAAAGCAAAGTGAGTGCTCAAGGGGAAAACTCATAGATACTATGAATGCCTGTAGAAAGAAGTGAGAGTTGCATACACTGGTACCTATTATTTTCTAAATGAATCCTCCAAACTGTAAAAAAAATATCTCTGGTTGATTCAGCTACCAAAGTTTATAAGATTTATCCCTTTCTTTCCATTGATAACACTAAATTATTTTTCCAATCATTTTTTTTTATGTTAACTAATGGCGTTCCTTCCTGGTAGGGCTCCCTAATTCTTCTCTCAATTCACTTTCACCTGTACAAAAAACACTTATTTTTTTCTACGCATTATTTTGATCATCTATTTTTCAGTGTTGTTCCTTATATTGGCTCCTGCTAATTTATTATGCAGTGCCTCGACCCTGGTTAGTTGGGGGCTATGGGTGAGATGCCCCCCTATGCCCCCTGGCACTACCCTTATTAAGAAGAATGCAGAAGAATTTACAGGGCAGACTCAGGATGTTTTCTGTTCCAAGCATCTGCCCCATTCAATCTGACTGATGGTCCCCTCCCCAAGAGCTTTGGGTATTTCAATAATGATGCTGGACCATGACTTCTGGATCATGTAGGACCATGCATGATGCCATTTTAATGAATGTTGTAGTGTACTTCTCAGATTACATGCGGATACCTTTGAAAAAACATACTGCCCAAATGGCCACTGGATAGCTTCTACAGTCTGACTGGCATAGCTAATTCAATAGCATACTGCAACAACAGTCATATGCTGATTAACCTTTTATTACAATAAATGCAATTTCAATGAAACCGAAAAGAAATTTCACAATTAAAAATCTGTGACAACACATTGTTGCACATTTTTTTTCCTAGTGCAAGTTATTATTCTTTTTTCAAGGAAGGATCTACACTATCGCTTTATAATAGTATTGAAGTCACTGACAATTGTTTGGTCCCATAACACATTCCATATACCGTTTTCAAATCATTTTCATCGTGTTATAGCCTGCTTGGTGTAGATCTGGCCCTAGTGTGCAAATGGGGCACAATGCAGCATTACATTCAGATCACAATTTAGTTAATATGAATTATGAAATTTATAAAGAGAAATCATGTGAAAGTGCAAGACCTGCATCTTTTAAACACTGAGGTGCCCCATTTACATGTAAAGGAGTTGTGAAGTACAATTTAAAGCACCAAAGGGTGCTGATAGAGACCGGGGTGCTGCTCAAAAGAGACATGTGAAACAGGGTGGGCTGGGAGCACTGGTTTCTCACACACAGCTGCCAAGTGTTTTTCCTCCAGCAGAGCCCACCTCCTGGCTCAGGCCCTGCCTATGAGAGCCGTGACTGGAGGGATAGACTGTAGAGTAGTGAGAGTGGGAGAAGTAGGGTTCAGCCTCTCCCACTAACATACCCTTTTAATTCCCAGAATTGCACTCTACAGGTGAAGGAGGCATCTCTGATTTTAAGCACCTGCATCTGCTGCCATCACATGTGGTTTGGTTCACAGCTGTTTGGTCTCCCCTCACCCTTCTCACATTGAGCTTGGCCTAGGGATGGGTGAGAAGTTTATCTCTATGCAGGTTTGATATGAGTTTACAAAAATCAGCAAAGACCTCCATATTCAAGACAAATGAACTTGAGATTTTAAAAACGTTGAATGTGGGAGACATGGAAAGTGATTCGTCCATTCAGGTCCAGGGCTTTCAGGGCTTTGCTTATTAAAGTATGAGTTTGAATTTCCTTGTTTGTGGTGTTGAAGGAGGGTTGCCACCTCTTTTTTTCTGACAGGCTCCTTATCTTTAACAACTCCAGGACAGGCAGGTACATCCTAGTCCTGTCCATGCTCGTGAGAGCTATACCTATTGAATTTGGCTGGTACAGATGGCTGTGGAATTCATTTCATAATTGTTTGTTTTTATAAGAATCACAAAGTTCATCATGTTCAGGGGAGAAAATACTTGAGATTTTAACATTTCAAATGAAGGGGAAAGAAAACCCAGCAGATTCACCCATCTCTCCCTTGACGAGAGGAGATACCTCCATTCTTTCAGAATTGGTATTTCCAGGCTGCTGGGGAACTAAACCGACACAAGGCATTTTCCACAAGCTTATAAATACTGGGACTTATTAGACTGACATTGTAGAACTTTTATATTGTAGTTTATTTTGTGGTTTAAAACCTCCCAGAGACCTCTGGCTATTGGGCAGTATAAAAATATAATAAATGAATAAGTAATTCTGTATTTGGATGTCCAGCAAGTAGCAACCTGAATTACCGCAAGTTTGATGAATGATATTTTGGGAATCATTGCTATCCTTTATAATATTGATTCAAGGAGATGCTACACGTGTATGTTCCTCCTAGCTATGGGAAGGCAAGGTAGATTCTCTGCAGCTGGCTGACATTTGATTGACAGAAGAGTATAAGGGGGTCCACTTGCCTTTAAAACTGCACAGTTGGAGCTGTCAGCTAAGGCTCTAGCTGGACGTCAGATATTTTTCCTGTGCAGCTATTGACCAGAGCCTTACATTTTCCTTCACAAAACAACACCATCACAAGTGAAACTGCATGTACTGAACAAAATAGGACCAAAGCACAATATTAAGCCCTCTAACTTCTACACAGAGCACCTAGTTAAACTATGGAATTCACTACCACCAGATGTTTTGATGGCCTCCATCCAATTTGGATGGCTTTAAAAGGTGATTAGAAAAATTCATGGAGGAGAAGATGGCATGGTTACTGGTCATGATGGTGATATATTACTTCCAATATCAAAGGCAGCTTGCCTGTGTACACCAGTTGCTGGGGAACATGACCAGGAGGGCACTACTGCACTTATGTCCTACTTGTGGAAGATGCTTGGCCACCATGTAAACAGAATGCTGGACCCTGGGACCCTTAGTCTGATCCAGCATGGTTGTTCTTATGTTCCTATGATTGCATTGTCAACAAGCTTGTGTCTTGTACATGCACAATGTACAAGAAATAGCAGTGGCTGTGGTGTTGATCAGTTCTTGACCATGATGTAAGCCAGGAGGAGAACCTCAGGCCCAGGGGCCCAATCCAGCCCTATTGGGATCAAAATCAGCTCCATGCTCCCATCCCCTGACCCCATCCCCTTTCCCCCAATCACCAATCAATTGGTGGTTTCCTGGCTCCCCCCCCCCATTCTAAAAAATTGAAATGCTTCTGCTAATCCTTTGTTATTGCCAGTAATAGCTTCAATCTTAAATATGCCAGTATTTTGGATCCACCTCTTTTGCTTTGTCTCCGCCCACCACTCAAATGCAGCCACCAAGACTTCTCCAAAATTGAATTTGTCCCTGGGCTGAAAGAAGCTCTCCACCCCTGGCCTCAGGAATCCAACCTCACTTATCTATGGTGCAACTCAGTACCAGAAGCACATCCAGCTGAGGGGGCAAGGTGTCTACTGTTGCTTCTGCAGATCCCATCTGTGAATCAAGGAACAAACCTTTGTGGGAATCTGAAGGAAATTATGGATGGCAACATTACTTTCAATGTATTTCTGAAAAAGTATTTGAGTGTTGAAGAGCATCTGGCAGTAATCAAAGCTATGTAGTGCTAGAATACGAACACATATACAGAAATTCAATAAAGCATCAGCAAAAGTTATATTTTGAAGAGCAGGATTTTTAGGAAGGCATAAAATCATATACCATAGACCAGAGGTACACAAACGTTTTGGGCTGTGGAGACGTTTGGCAAAACTGGTGTGGGCACCACCACAAAATGGCTGCCATTGGAGGTCTGGTGAAAGACAAGTAACTTGCCCCAAAGATTGAGTACAAGGCAGAGGCAGGATCTGAGCCCCTTTGAACCCACAGTTTTCAGCACCAACAGAAACCTATTCCACAGCAATCCAGAAAATATGCTACTTTTAAAAACAAAAAAACAACGGGAAGGGCAGATGCCAGGAGAGGTGTCTGGCGGCATATTGGTGCCTGCAAGCACCAGATTGCCTACCTTTGCCATATGCTGACCCAGAGCATCCTGTAGTTACAGCATGGAAAGGCCAAGGAGAAATGAGTGACCTAGATTGAGAAGATGGCATTTACAACTACTGCTGCTGGTCCGAAAGATCCCAGCTTACTCCAGCAGCATGATCACAGATGTGTATGCACAAATGGCAAATGTGGCTCTCTTTGGATGTTATTCCATACTATAACATTGAATGGGTTTTTTTACATTTCTGAATATATGTAAGATGAGTGACAGGGCTTGCGGACTCCTCCCACCCCACCCCCAGAGTCTTGTTTCTGCTTCTGCTATTTGCCACTCATGTAGTCTGAGCTATTAATTTGGAAATAGTGATATGGACAAAATTTTAAAAAGGGGAGAGGCTCAAAATATGTTTTTAAAAAGGCGTGTCCCATGAAGAGTCAATCGCAGATAAGGGATGGGAGTGAACTTACCGACTTTCACTATTTCGAAGCAATGCATGAAGCAAAACTCAGTTATCTTTCAAAATATACACTTCTCCAAAGTTTGCAATGGAGTTCTCCAATCATAAAAACGTTTACAAACATGTGTTTCTTAGTGAAGATAATGTTGAAAAATGCATTATATTAGGAAATAGCATCCAAAAATCTATATGATTTTTAATGGAAACCGTTTTTAAAAAACGTTTGGGAGGAAAAGATATAAGATTTGAAAAAAATGAGAACTGAGAGAAACCATCACTGAAAGATTTGTCCATCCCAATCCAAGACTCCTCGAAGTCTAGCCTTAAGTCAAACTGGAGGCTCATCTACACCAAGCAGGATATTCCACTATGAAAGCGGTATGAAAGCGGTATATAAAAGGCAGGAGCCACAGTAGTGCTTTGTAGTATTATTGAAGTACACTGAAAACTGTTGGGGCCCATGACACATACCACATACTGCTTTCATAACACTTTCATAGTGTTATATCCTGCTTGGTGTAGATGTGTCATGGGCCCCAACAGTTGTCAGTGCACTATAAAGCAGTAGTGTGGCTCCTGGCTTTTATATACCACTTTCATAGTGGAATATCCTGCTTGGTGTAGATGAGCCCTGGGATTCATCTGCTGCCTCTGCTGCTTTAGCCCTGTCCTGACAGTGCCCCCCCCACCCCTCAGCAAAAAGGCAGGGCTCACCACCAGGATCCCCATCTGTTTGACACTCAGCATATTCAGGAAAGTCATTCTTGAGTTTGTAGTTCGTAGAGTTTGTCGTTTTTGTCTATAGGGCTTCCACACACAGTCTTCGGGGCGCCCCGAAAGCGCTTCAGGGTGCCCTGAAACTCCTAGTGTAGCTACCTGGTCAGAAGAGACGGAGGAAGAGGCGGCGGCGGTGGCGAAAAGTTCCTTCTTCTTCCGCCCACCTTCTTCCGCCGAGCTCTCTGACCCGGGTGGCTCTTTCGCCGGCAGCAGGAGGAGGCCGGTGGGGAGTTGGGCTCGGCGGTAAGGAAGCCGCCGAGCCCTGGGAACTTTTTGCCGCCGCCACCGCCACCGCCTCTTCCTCCGTCTCTTCTGACCAGGTAGCTACACTAGGAGTTTCGGGGGGCCCTGAAGCGCTTTCGGGGCGCCCCGAAGACTGTGTGTGGAAGCCCTCCCGGAATTCATAGGAAAGGCAAGGGCTGTGTAAAACTATTTAGGGTAGCCAAGACTTCCTTTTAAATGCTCTCAAAACTCTTCCAGGTCTGTTGAACATTCCAAAAGTACACCTGAAGAGCTCTAGGGCTTTTTGAGACAAGCCGCTAGGATGTTTGTTTGTGAAGCAGGATTTATATATCACTAGTTAGAAAATAACTGCAAGCATAGAACACTATCAACAGTGATTTCCACCTCCCAGACCTCCAAGTTTCTTGTAGGTATATTTTGGGGGGGCAGAAGCAGAAGCAGCTGGAAGTGCCATTAACTTGCCATAAGCTACTGTCCAAATGTATGTGTTTAATATCCAGCCTTTCCACTAAAAATAGTGCTCAAGGCAGCTAACAATAATAAAATAGAGATAAAACATTACATAATTAAAACAGAGTCACATTGAAACACATCAGTTAGGCATTTACTTATTTATTTCCAGTATTTCTCATCCGCCTTTCAGGGCCAGTGACTCACATACATTATTAAAAACATGACTATATATGTGTGTTATTTATTTACAACCTCAAAACAAAAATGTCTGTCTACAACACTATACAGGCCAGCATTAAAAAAAAAAAAAAAACAGATAAAACGATGTAAAATAGAGACAGCAACTATTGAAATAATCAAAATAATCCAGTCCAGCATCTTAACTGAAATCAGATCAAAATAAAAACGTTTTCAAGGCCATTAAAATAGTTGGTTATCTCACACTATTGCCCAGCTCGTGCTCTTCGCTCCTCTGATGCCATGTTTCTCGCCTGCCCAAGGGTCTCTACTTCCCTTGCTCGACTTCGTCCATTTTCTTCTGCTGCCCCTTACTCCTGGAACGCTCTTCCAGAACATCTGAAATCCACAAGTTCAATCGCAGCTTTTAAAGCTCAGCTAAAAACTTTTCTTTTTCCTAAAGCTTTTAAAACCTGATGTTGTTTGGACTCTATACTGTTAGTTTTACCCTACCCAGTGCCTGTCTGCTTTCTCTTCCCCTCCTTATTGTTTTATTATGGTTTTATTAGAATGTAAGCCTATGCAGCAGGGTCTCGCTATTTACTGTTTTACTCTGTACAGCACCATGTACATTGATGGTGCTATATAAATAAATAAATAATAATAATAATAAAAGATGTATATCCCTTGGGAGGGAGTTCCATGACACAGGGCCTCCACTGGAAAGTCCCTGTCCTTAGTGCCTACTAATTTAATTGATCTTGATTGTGGTCTTGGAGGCCAGGCCTCTGTGGTTAATTTTAAAGCCTGGCCTGGTAGGGTCATATGAGTGGAAATGGTCCATGTACCATGATCCAAAACCACTTCCATCTTTAAACGTCAATACCTGCATGAACAGGCAGACAATCCACTTGGTGCAATATAACTGTAACATCCTTCGCCAGCCTGGCTGTGGTAAGCATCCAGGCAACTGTGTTCTGTGCCAGTTGAAGTTTCCAAGCCATACTTTATGGCATCAAATACGGTACAAAACACACCCCTTAGGAATAAATGCCTTTTCTTCATTCTTTCCCAACAGACTTATGAAGCCTGAATGGTTCTCATTGTTTCTACAAATTTACTCTCCCAAGGGGTTGAGACAAGATAGTGCTTTGCAATTTTTCCATTTTGGAAAGGACTCAACACAGAGACAGAGTACAAAATCCCCATTCATCAGCATGGTCAGTTTCTGGGACATCAGGTCTAGGCAACATACTAATCTCTCCGTACCATTTCATCCATCAAGATCATTGTTAATATATTGCACTGGAAAAAGGAAAACAAACATATAGAGGAAAAACTGAGGTACATTCCATTTTTAGCAGAGCAAATCGCATCTGAGGTAGAGCTGTTGTAGGAAGCACTTATTATTATGTATGAACACTGTGCAGTATTGATTAAGGTATATTTTAATCACTATGTGAATACTTTAAACAGAGTGGCTTTGATAGGCCCTAAGGGAACCTGATTTTATTCAGTTCAAAGGTTAGGAACCTCTGCTCCTAAAACAGGTGGAGAGGTGATAACACATAATTATGAGGCTGAATCAGGTTCCCCAGCAGAATATCCCAAAATTAACCATGGCAACAACCTAGCAGTTATAGATTAGCTTAGACAACAACCAATTTGCATTGTTTTATTTTTAGCAGGGGTAGATGAGCATTGCCAAAATTCAGAACTACACAAATTGTAATGCGACTTGATATGTATTAATTCACATAACCTACAGAACAGAGGCTCAATATGCCTTAACAGAGAAGTGAGTAAAGCATTGCTATGAAAACGTCAGAGAAATTGTCATGCTATCTGAACAGTGATAGTAATAGTATGCAGGGCTGGAATCAAAGGGTCTCCTGGATTTGCTCCTCTTTCCACCATTGCACGCCGCTTGATCGCCTGCCTCTCACTCTGGCCCAGAGAGCAGTGGTGGTGAGAAGGAGATGGAGTACTTGCTCAGTGGCTCTCTGCCCATCGAGCAAGCAAGTGGTAGCAATTATGAGAAAGAGGACGAGGACTAATACCAACTGGTGACAATGGCAGTGAGAAGGTAGATTCATTGAGCACTCAAAAACCTGGAACTGGCACTGATAGTATGCATATTTATTTATTTATTACATATTTATACCACCCAATAGCTGAAGCTCTCTGGGCGGTTCACAAAAATTAAAACCGTGAAAAACATAATAAAACAAACAACAGTCTAAAAACACAAATACAAAATACAATAAAAAATCACAACCAGGATAAAACCACACAGCAGAAATTGATATAGATTAAAATATGGAATTAAAACAGCAAAGTTTAAATTTAAGTTAAATTAGGTGTTAAAATACTGAGAAAATATAAAGGTTTTCAGCTGGTGATGGAAGGAATACAGTGTAGGTGCCAGGTGAACCTCTCTGGGGAGCTCATTCCACAACCGGGGTGCCACAGCGGAGAAAGCCCTCCTCCTAGTAGCCACCTGCCTCACTTCCTTTGGCAGGGGCTCACAGAGAAGGACCCTTGTGGATGATCTTAAGGTCCAGGCAGGTACATATGGGAGGAGGCGTTCCTTCAAATAACCTGGCTCCAAGCCAAATAATAATAATAATAATAATAATAATAATAATAATAACAACAACAATAATAATAATATTTATTACCCGCCTCTTCAATTGGATCGAGGCGGAGAACAACAACAAGCATAAAATACTGTTTAAAAACATGGTATATGCTGTTTAAAAAATACTAAAAGCATCCTAAAAACATACTAAAATATCCTAAAATTCTGCAGGATAGGCCTGCCGGAAGAGATCAGTCTTGATAGCTTTCTTGAATGCTAGTAGACTGTTAAGCTGACAAGTTTCCTCCAGCAGGCTTTTCCACAGTCTGGGAGCAGCAGAAGAGAAGGTCCTCTGGATTATCGTTGTCAGCCTAGTCTTTGCTGACTGAAGTAGATTCTTCCCAGAGGACCTGAGTGTGCGGGGCAGATTGTACGGGAGAAGGTGATCCCGCAGGTAGCCTTGACCCAAACCATGTAGGGCTTTAAAGGTGATAACCAACACTTTATACTTTTCCCGGAAACCAATTGGCAACCAGTGAAGAGATTTTAGGACTGGTGTGATGTGATCACCCCTAAATTTGGAAGCCAGTGACCAACCTGGCTTCCAAATTTTGAACTAGTTGAAGTTTCCGGATTAGGCACAAAGGTAGCCCTATGAAGAGCGCATTGCAGAAGTCAAGCCTCGAAGTTACCAGTGCGTGCACTACCATCTTTAGGTCTTCTAACTCTAGGAAGGGGCGCAGCTGAGGTATCAGCCGAAGGGCTTTGAATGTTAGTATCAGCACTTTGAATTGGGCCTGGACCTGGACTGGCAGCCAATGAAGTTGTAAAAGGACTGGAGTGACGTGATTTATTTCAAATGTCTCCTCCAAACCAGTCCATTCAAGTTTTCATAGTTGCTTGTAATTGATGAGTGTGTGCACACGCATGTGTGTAATCTATAAAATACAATTAAAAAAACATTGGACAGTTGTCCAATGGAGCTGCTCCATTTACACTGGTCCCATTGTACTTGCAGGACTCACCTTCTACAAGCTCCGCCTACCTGCCCTATTCCAGAAATGAGTGTTTCCACTCATTTCAAGTTGTTTTTAGAAGCCCCAAAGCATGAGCGGTGGGTCCCGCAAGCACACAGGCACAAGAGGATACCACCTATAGCAATTCAACATTCAAATAAAATTTCATATATTTAGCGATGCTGGTTGGGGAAGGCTAGGAGTTGTAGGAATTTTTTCTGCCTAAACATGTGCCCTTAAAACATGACAGCATCTTAAAAATTATATTGAAAACCGATTAAGCTAAGTACCCAGAACCTATTCCGAAAGGCACATTTTTGTCATGGTTCTAAAGGGCAGGAGAGAACCAACCAGTTGAATTTCTCCAACAGGGAATTTTTTGCTGCTGCTGTTGGCAGTCTTACATAGTAAATACATATACATACATGCAAACTGATGATCAGTAGGTTTATATAAAAACTATGCAATAAATATGGTTTTTGAATATAAAATAGGTACAGGGAACAGATTCCCTAAAGAGCATCAACAGCGGATCCTTTAAAATATCCAGAGGGAAATATCCTGGGAGCAGCCCTTCCATCAAATTGCAGCAGAGGGGAATGGGAAGCAGAGCCATTCCATCAGCCCTGTTGGAGGGCCTGCTCCACCAGTCTCCTTCCCTCCCTGTACTATTTTCAGCTGGTCATTATAAGAACTACTATTTAACATTAAGAATTGGTGCCTGACTTTGCTTTCCTCCCTACTCTTTCCCTCCCTATCCCTCCTTTCTTTTTGTGTTGTGTTTTTTAGAGTCTAAGCTTGTGGGCAGGGACTGACTAGTTTTTATTGATGATATGTAAGCCCCACTCTGGCGACTTTCTTGGCTGAAGAGTAGGGACAAAATGCTTTCAGGAAGTAAATAAGTAAATAAATAATAGAGAATAACCATCATTTTATCCAGCAAGGGCAATTTTTTACATGCTAACCGAACCTTCAGTACAGGAGAAAAATCTCTAATCCAGAACTCATGCTGTGTGTGCCTGCAGTGCTCTTGTGTAGTGCATGCACTGCTGAACAGATTGTTGGCTCAGTTGGCTACGACAACGCCAAGCATGTATTTGAAGGGGACTTTTTCTAGACATTCTTCACCTCCCCCAACAGGTGATCAATACAGTGTTTGACTGATAGAGGGAAAGGCTGGGTGTGTGTGTGTTAATTAAATCCGCAAGCTTCACTCCCTGACCCTCCTCTAATGTTCGCTAAATTATGAGCCCTGTATCCTTCTAACGTCAGTGCCAGCCATCTCTTCAGTGGAGGGAATTCCTCAGGTTGGATTCAAGATCACTGTTCTGCTAGTGGAACTGATACTACTGGCAGAAGGGGACTTCCATCAGCTGTTCCCCACAGCTCATCCATGGTTCTAGATCACACAGGCAGCCTACAGTTCATTCATGATGCAGATATTCAACCCCCAGTGCATGGAGGGGATACAGAAACAGCTGATGGAGGGACAGGACCAACAGGTTCAATCGCACTGTCTCCCTCCTGTGATTCCAATTGTGAGCTACTGAAGAGGGTTCTTGTGTGATAATCTGTTTTCTAGTACAACCATAAATTTACATAATAATACAAAGCTTACCTAATATTGTGTTTTCCAGGCCTCTTTTTCCTGTGTAAAGAGAAACGTATAGTCAAATATTTCTCTTTTCCTTGAACAATATGTCTAAATAAATAAATTGGTGATATATTAAATTGGCATTTGAAGTAGGCTACTTTTTAAAAAACAAACAAACCACAAAGTTGTCAGTCTATCCCTGTTGAATTGCTCATAAATTCAGGCTTGAATAAAGAGATCAGATTACATTAAATGCATTTTGGTATCTCTAACTTTCTGCAATGAATTAAAACTGGCTGATCATGTCTCAAGTGCATTTCATTTTCCGTTGATTCATGTACTGCAATATAACCTTCAAAATTCCCTTATGCCAACAAACTGACTCAGATATACTGAATGAAGAAGAAGATTATGGTAGCTATAAGATTGAAAACTATATCATAGCATCATATAATACAGTAGAAGTATCATGAATGCATAAACAAAACCTGTAAATATAGAAATAACTGTTCATATAATCCACTATTGAATTCAAGGGAGAGGCTTGCCACTCAATGAATTATCAATGTCAATATACTATTTGAGTTTCATTCTTATTAATTTTCGTTTTGTTCATGGGTGTGCACTATTTAAAAAGATATTTGTTTCCTTCTTTCCTTAAAACAAATTTCGTTTTCCCAGAAACTGAAATAAGCCAGGTGTATTGAGAGCTATGAAAACTGGAGGGATGTTTTAAAATCTACTTTTTTATTATTTAAAAAAGAAGAAGAGAGAAATAGGTCACTTATAGAAATAACTCTTCAACTCCCCCCCCCACAGAACAGGCCCTTTTTGTTCCTTTGTTGTGAAATCCAATCCATCTTTAAAGGCTTTTTAAGCTGGCAAAAATGCATTATTACTAAGCTGGTAGCTTCTATTGTTTCAGCGGTAGCTATGGCTATGGATGAATGCTTTCAACAGAAGTTAAAAGAGATAATGAGTCTTTAATGATACAAAATCAGAGCCTTGTGTGCTTAGTGAAGCCTGACACAAGCTTGAGCTTTCCGCCAGCAAGAAGAGCTTATACTGTCTCCCAGTTTTCTAACCTCAAAATACCCACAAAAGTGCTTTCTTGTAGAACCATCTCCCAAGATATTATCAGTAGTAGATGCCTGTGATGCTCAACTGTTAAATGACATGGAGCATCAAATAGCCATGGTGAAAGTAAACCCAATTTCGTGTCCTCCACAAATCTCTTAATGGATCCAAGGTGGACTAGATATCATTTACCAAGTAGATATCCTATGTATCCCTTTGTGTAGTTCTTCCCCAATCATTTCCTCCCTTGTCAATCTCTGCTGTTCCTTCATCTGTTTCATCTAATATACACAAATAGAACTTCCAAATAGAACAAGTTTTAATGCAGCTTCACTACTGCCAACAGGAAGCATTCATACTAATCAAGATGATGAAATGCTTGATATTTATTTTAAACCTATCTTCTTTTCCTTCTTAGGTTGAATGTCTTGGAATTCATATTTTGAACCTCTTTTCTGTAACTATGAATACATCAAGAACATGCTGTTTAAAGTGAAAGATGGGAATTTCCACATTGAAAAGAAATAATAACATAAAATAAAGTGTATTAGGTATATAATAATGAAATCAAGATAGTTGGCAACAACCCATATATTTTGGGATTGAGAAGATTTTGGTAATGATCCCTCTAAGAGAAGGCACCTCGTAATTTCAGTGGGAGATATTAAAGCATGTGGTTAACTGTCCAATTTAAATCAATGAGTCTTAAGTGTGCTTACATTAGACTGGATTGTAACCTTCATTTCTCACTGTTTAGAAGGTTTCCTCCAGACAGAGCTGGCCAAAATCAGTCAATAAGCTTCTTGTGTGGATGGATCTTGACAAAAGATTGGACATAATATGACTGATGAGACAATCAATAGTTTCATCCAGTGTTGGCTTGCAAAAATGGAAAAGGTGATTCTTTTAAGGAAAATATCCCTAATAAATCATGCTAATAGTCCCATCTACAACCAGAATTTTACCCCCTGCTTCTCCCAGGACCATAACTGGCTCCAAGTTATTTTTTAACAACTCCATCTGTTCATTCTAATTGAGATACTGGCACAATGCATGTATATTGACCCCCGGTCTCCTTTTGCTGGACCTTTTCATTGTCCATCATTCAATTAGGTCTTCACTGCATTTTTTTTTCTAAATTAGGAGCTGAATGAATGAAATGGGGAACTTGGCCAGATCTACACCAAGCAGAATATGGCACTTGAAAACTATATCTGGGTATGGTTTGAAAACTATATATGGAGTGTGTCCTGGGCCCCAACAGCTGTCACTACTGTTATAATCCATTTTAAAGCAGTAGTGTAGATCCTGCCCTTGTTTTAAACTAAGCCTTGATATGGCAACCCTACATCTTTTTATCAGAAATTGACAGCCACAGAAAAGGATCATTAGTTCATTCTAAGATACAATTGGAATGGCTATTTTAAATAGATTTTATATTTTAGTAGATTAAGATCAGGATAAATGGAACACAAAAGAAATGTGAACAAGGCATTCCTTGTCAAGCAACTGAAAAAGACAAACTGGAATAGCAACAGTGAGCAATGGGATGTTTTAATACAGGGGTGGGCAGCTTCTGGCCCTCAAGATATTTTGGCCTACTACTACTACTACTACTATTATTATTATTATTATTATTATTATTATTATTATTATTATTATTTTATATAGCACCATCAATGTGAAACAATATGTATACAGAGTAAAACAATAAATAACAAGACCCTGCCGCATAGGCTTACATTCTAATAAAATCATAATAAAACAATAAGGAGGGGAAGAGAATGCACCAAACAGGCAGTATAAAAGTCAGAACAAAATCAAGTTTTAAAAGCTTTAGGAAAAAGAAAAGTTTTTAGCCTACAACTCCCTACCATTGGCTATGCCGGCTAAATCTGATGGGAGTTTGTCTAACCATGCTTAAGTGTCATGAAATATGTCTCAGGCAGGCTCCGACCTTGTACTCCTTTCGGCGCCTGCTGAAAACATCTTTATTCCAAGAAGCCTTTCTTTAACATGCAGCCTTGGATTTCTGATTTTTGCTTCTTTTTAAATTTTGTTTTAACTGTTTTATTCTGTTTTTATTTTCATTTTACCTTGTACACCGCTCCGAATTTTTTCAATGGGGAGCGGTATATAAATATTCTAAATAATAATAATAAATAAATAATTCTTAAAGCTAACTCTGAGTTATGTAAAGTAACAAAATAGAATGCAAGAAAATATTTTCATGTTCACACCACAGTAGCTCCCTTACTCCACATTCACTGGTTTTGCAATCCATGAAATCAGACTTAAAGTCATCATACTGGTCCATCTAGGGTCACTTCTTGTAACATGAGAATCTACCCTGAAGTGTCTTAAGCAAAGAAGGCTTCCTTTTACAAAAGAGAATGTACAGTGATTTTAATTTGATTTGTTTGAAATAGTGCCAATGTTTGTTTCAGAGAGCTTCGGCTATTGGGCGGTATAAAAATGTAATAAATAAATACATACATTAACTTCCCCTGAAAATTTATAGACAGAGAGTGAATTTTCTTGTTCTTGACTTGATCCCAGAATTTGACTGTGTATTTCCTTGTGCATAGACAGCTGGCATGGAATGACTGCCCACAGTGAAGTGATGTGTGGATGTTTTATGAGTTTCCTATGTTTTACCTCTTAGACTCATAAAGCGCCTCAAGTGCAGGTATCAGTTATATGGAAGTAAGAGAAAAATGCCATACAGCTGCAGTAACTCTCTCTGGTGTCCTCAGAATTGTTTTTCATTACATGCACTGTCTTTAGTTTCTAGTTGTAGTGCCCCAAAGAGGAAAACAGTTGCCCCTAAGTAACAATCACTTCCAATCTCTAACTATCTCTCCTTCCTTTGTATTTACGAACCAGGTCTCATTCAAATGACATCCTATCAGCCACCAACAATTTCAGTTTAAATGGCTGAGACATCATTTACTTTTCCTAAAGTCTGATCTTATGCAGCTCAGCTGCTGCTGCTGCTGCTAAAGTAGATGCAAAATCCACTACAATAACTGCAGAATTATCTTCCTGGCAAAGGGTAGAGTCCAGGAGCTGTTTCTAAAATCTGTTTCACTTTCATGAGCACCTGAGTTTTCATTGCACTATTCATTTATTTAATTTATACATTGCCTTTCTATCAAAAACTGGCAGTCTGAGCCAGGTTTCAATAGTCCAAAACTGAATTTGCATTCGGCTTCAAGGCTAATAGTTCTGCTAGGTAAAATGGTGATCAGCAATTTTTATTTATTTATTATTGCATTTATATCCTGGCTTTTTTCCTCCAAGGAACCCAAGGCGGTGTATATAATCCTCCTCCTCTCCATTTTATCTGCACAACAACAACCCTGTGAGGTAGGCTGGGCTGAGAGTCTGTAACTGGCCCAAAGTCACCCAGTGGGTTTCCATGGCTGAGTGGGGACTAGAACTCAGGATCTCCTGACCCCCGCTTTAGCCACTACACCACAATGGCTCTCAATTAAGTTTCCTCCCCATGTCTGCCAGCTCTGGAGAAGTGTCCATGTGTGAATGTACTACACTGCACTGAATGAAGTATGTTCCAATATAGATTTTCTGTGATGTTTAGGGAAAAGGATATAGCTCAATAGTACAGTGAAGTAGTATTGTGCATGCAGAAGGCCCCAAATTCAAACCCCTACATCTCTAGGTATGTCCAGGAAAAATTCCTACAGGAAACCCTGAAGAGGTGCTGCCAGTCAATGTGGTCAATAGTGATCTAGATAAACCAACGTTCTAATTTAGGAGGTTAATTTAGCTTCCTATGGTGTGAATGGAAGTTGTGCATGACATTCTATTTATTGCTGAGCAATATTAAGCGAGAGCCATGCATTTGCTTTTGTATTCTCTTGACAACAATGTTGAATTATTCGTTATAATTCACTGTCAAATTGAAGATTCATTGCACCAGTTAACATTAATCAAAACTTTATGATAAAATCTTTTGCAGTATCCAAATACTGCATAAGATTTCCTTTTAGAAGACCTATTAGATTTTCTTTTGAGGTGCTTCTATAAACATGGGAGAAAGAATGGCTACTGTATCAAAGCCAGCAATGGTAGGTCTAAATCACAACAACAACAACAATAATAATAATAATAATAATAATAATAATAATAATAATAATAATTTATTTGTTACCCGCCTCTCCTGGATTGAGGCGGGATACAACACTAATAAAAACACCATAAAATACATACAACTAATTCAACCGTTTAAAACCAGTGCATCATTCAAAGCAGCACACCATTAAAAAAGGCATCTTAAAATTCAACTGGGTAGGCCTGGGTAACAGGAAGTACCCGTTTAATGAACTACTTCTTCTATGCCCCTAATGCCTATGCTGGCTGGTACAACATCAGAGCATCAGGGCATTAATAGTGTGAAGAGGTTCTGGGATGAACATAGGTTCCAGAATCACCCCTGAGTGAAACTTATATCGCTAATGATGCCTTGGTGTTTTTCTTAGTTTTTCTTTCTGAGATAGATAAACTAACCTGGCCTTCTCATAATAGGAAAGGTTATTATTGTCTTCTCTGATTCTCAGGGGCTGACAATGTCAGAAACAAAAGTCATCACTTTGCTGAAATCTTACGTTGGATGAAGAAACGTATTATTATAAATATAAATACAGCTGGGAACGGATGCTTGGAATAAAATGGATGATTTTCAAATGAATGTGAAATATTATGCAAGGAGACAAGAACAGCAGTTGATCCAATTTTGTTCATGTTTTCAGGCTTTATAAAAAAAATTATCATAAATTGAAGAAATGGAATCTCCACCACCATCAGTGCCGCCAGAAGAACTGCTGTTTCAGGCGATTCGAGAAGCATCATTTCACCATAACCTGGACATAGCAGAAGAGAAATCACCCACTCTTTGCTTAGTGCAGGTCAAGGGACCAGTTACACCACAGACCATGGTAAGCTACACATACACAGTGAACCTTTGGAATACCCTCCCTTCCAAAAGCAAACGCAGGTGCTGCATAACCATTCATCTGCAAGAAAGATCCTAATACATGGAGGACATCTTAAGGAATGGCATATTGTATGATAAGTGTTACTAAATTAGAATAGGAAAAGAAGGTTTGACTACCATGTCCTTGAGTACTTTGACAAGGATACAAAGCCACATGTTAAGACTTTGAGCAGAGAGTGTCAAATCCTGTAGTAAAAGTAATAAGCAAACCATTGCCTAGCACAGAGGTGCAGAGGGGTGTTACCTTAGAGCTCTTGGTGCCAGTAGGTAAGCCTCAGGAAATGCATTTCAACTTTTTAAAATGGAAAAAAGTCACAAAAGCCAGGAAACCATCAAACAATTGGTGGCTAGGTGAAAGGGGGCACAGGACGTCCAAACCGGGATCCCAGCTGGGCCAGTCCTGAGGTTTTGAACCCCTGGTCTATGGCAAAGTGTTGATAACTGGTATCCAGCAAACTTGGACAGACACAATACCCCACCCATGACATGACATGACATGACATCCCCGTTCACATATAAGCAGTGGCAAGGGAACAGAAGGAAAAAATTGGGTGGGCAGCCCTTCTCTCTCTTTCTGCCACTCCCACACAGTTCGTTCCCACACAGTGGGCTGCCAGGGAAGGGACAGATCACTCTTGCTAAAGGTCTGAACTGATCACATGTAGGGGTCTGTGAAATTGTGAAATTAGATGGAGGCTGCATGAAATTAGCACAGGGCCACAAGTTGCCCACCCCTGCCCTAAAGTCTGTCACGTGTCTCCTCTAAGTGCAGCCTCCTCTTGGTTTAGGGGTCGTCAGAGAAGCTTCTGCCCCTGTTTATTTTATATTTATTCTTTTATTTCCTGCATTGATATCTCACCATTCCTCTAAGGAGCTTGAAACAGCATGCACAGTTCCTATCCTCTCAGTTTTATCTTCAGAACATTCCTGTAAAGTAGGTCAGGCTGAGAGATAGTGACTGGCCCAGTATCACCCTGAGCTTCATGGCTGAATAGGGATTTGAATGTGGCTCTCCCCAGTCATAGTTTAGCATTCTAAAAACTGCAGAGGGATTTTGAAATTAGGTGGAGGGCCACAAGACATTAGGCTAAGAGTTGCTCATCCGTGCACTAAAGTCTGCCACGAGTCCTATGTGCAAAAGAAGAGCCATGCTGGATCAGACCATGGGACCATCTAGTCCAGCACTCTGTTCACACAGTGGCCACCTGCTGTCAATCAGGAGCCCATAAACAGGACACAGGTGCCACAGCACACTCTGCCCATGTTCCCCAGCAACTAGTGTATATAGGCTTACTCCCCCAGTTACTGGAGATAGCGTGTAGCCATCAGGACTAGTAGCTATTGATAACCTTCTCCTACAAGAATTTATCCAACTGTATTTTTAAGCCATCCAAATTGGTGGCCATCACTACATCTTGTGGTAGTGAATTCCATAGTTTAACTATGCACTGTGTGAAGAAGTACTTCATTTTCTCTGCCTTGAATCTTCCATGGGATGACCCCAGGGTCTAGCATTATGAGAGAGGTAGAAAAATGACCCCCTATCCAAATAATTTTGTACATCTCTATCATGTCTCCCCTTACCCTCATTTTTTCCAAGTGAAATAATCCCAGCTGTTGTAACCTTCTCTCATAGAAAAGTTTCTCCAGGCCCCTAATCCTTTTAGAGTGTCCCCCACTCCACCACAGGGTTTAACAGTCAGGAGTTGTGTACTCATGTGCATTTTCTTGGGCACTGGCCCCATTGGTTTGGCCCCATAAGAACAGCTTGCACTCACCAGTTTGAAAACAGGCAGATGATTTCCTATAGGCCCCAACTAGAGGATCAAGCTGTAAGAATAACTGAGACTGACTGATACAATCTTGAAACAACATGAAAAATGCAGGATTGGGGGGAAACATAAAGAGAAAAAGAGAGCCAACCCCTAGTGAGAAAAAATTAGCCAACTGATTTATCCACTTTTTTATTTTTGGTTCGACTGAGGCTGAAAATGAGAAGGTGTTATTGACATATGAAGGCCTTTAAATCATGCCAAAAACTAAGCAAGAGAAAATGGCCCAGGGCTGAAAATCTAAGCATGCTTATGCAAAAGTAAAGCCACTTTCAAACAAATGTAACTAAGGAGTGCTTCTTCTAAGATACTTCGTACTGGGCTCAGATTCCAATATCCAAGGTGCACATGAACAGCAGGAATTACAAAGGGTGCATGTTCCTTAAGGAGTGGCACTTGGAGGAAATTATGCAATGTTCACATAGCTTTTAGCTGATTTCATCTTCCCTCAACTTCCCCAATCCATCAACAGTGCCTTAGATCATCAGAATACAGTGCAATGGGAATCCCTATAAGTTAAGGGGTTAGTAGGGATCAAATATTCTATTGAATCTTAAGTGCAGCCACCGAAAGAACTGAGCAAAGCTTGAAATGCTACAGAAATAAATGATGGGATGGTAAAATGTGTATTGAACATGATCTAGTACTGTAATAGTTTTATAGACATTTCTATACTTCAACTTTACGTAAGACTTCTCTCAGTCCAGAAGTTTCTTATTTAGGACCAGAGAAAGTTATATAAAAATCTAGTTTTATGAGAGGTCATCAAAGGAATGATTCGAACTCCAATATTTGTAAAGCCTCTTAATCTAAGGCAGAAATGAGGCATGTATTTTCTTTATTCTTTGAAGGATCAGGGTGGTTATGGAAAGTAAAAATACAGTTTTACAATGTAATCCTATACCCACTTACCAAGGAGTAAGCCCCATTGAACTCAATGCAAATTATTTCTGAGTAGACATATATAGGATGCTGTGTTTGACTATTTAAATGAGCCTTCCCCTATCATGATAAGGCTATATCCCTCTTGCACACACAATGACATTTGTTGTCGTATTTTGGATAATGTGGAATAAAAAACAGGAAATAACATTGGCTAGATCTACACTACTGCTTTATAGCAGTATTGAAGACACTGATAACTTTTGGAGCACAATCCACATTCCATATACTACTTACATTGAACATCATCAGACAAGCGTGTTATAGCTAGGCATGTGCTCCGCTCCGATTAGAAGCGCAGAAGCAGGAGCGAATTGGCCTGCTCCGCCTTGCCCAGAGGCGGAGTAGAAGCGGACCGCGGACCCCTAGAAGCAAGGCGAAGAGAAGCGCCCATTTTTCAGAGCTCCTCTTTCAGGAGGACCGCTCCGATCGCCATCTTGAAACATTTCACCCATAGGATTGCATTGCGGAAAAGAAAGGGGGATAACTGTGTTGTTTTTGAAGCTATCGTTCTGAAAATTCTTGTGCTCAGAGAGTCATGGATGGGGGTCATTTTGAGACTACTCTCAGCTCTCTGTGTGGTGCTGGTTGTGCGCTAGAATTTTTTAAAAAACCGGCGGGAAATACCTTTTTCAAAGGGCTGAGGGGCAGAGTCAACTCCCAGTCATGATCACATGATCCCAAAGTTGGAGGAGGGGATAGGCAAAACGGGTAACTTGGGATTCTGGGAAACTTCTCTTTCTTAGTCTGAACGGACTTTTCCCAGTGTTTTTTAAAACAGTAGCCCCACCAGATGCACAAACACAACCTGAAATCATATACTAAGCCAATAATAAGAGAGCACTGATACCCACCCTAACTTTGGGGAACAACTGAAAAGATGTGGTGCAAGAGGATGAGCTCCCCTAGGGCATGCCATGTGAACGTGCCCCCACTCTCTCCTGTACTTGGGGGGCTATCACAGCCCTCCAAAGAGAGTAACCCGGTGGAGCAATGCCTATCATGAGTTGAAATGAGAGTTCTACTTCTCTTAGTGGTGGAGCAATGTCTTTCATGAGTTGAACTGACAGCGTTGCTTCTTAAAAGACTGGTCACTAGGACCAGTCAAATTGGCAGCTGCTTCCCCCTCCCCCGGGCACGTCCCCCTATTACTGGTAAAAGACAGATATAGCCTTTTTTTAAAAGTTCTTCTTGTTGTTTATTCAGCAACACTGCTGCTTTTAATTCCACCCCTCCTTTGTTTATTTATTTATTTATTTATTTATTCCATTTTATATGCATTACTGGCTTATCCTTGGCTCACTTCCTTATGCCCCCAGAAATGTCTGCTGCCTGCCTGCCTTCCCTCCCTCCTCCCCTGCCCACCTCGCAGGGATGTTGTGTGTGTCTGGCTTTGACTCAGGGGAGAAGTCTTTCCTGCGCTTAAGTTAGACTTTTGGAAGTTCCAAATCCATTTTTCAAGTGTGGAAGAAGATTTCATAGGTTGATCTCTACTCCCCAATTCATGGCATGTTGGGATTTCCTTTGAAATGGTCCCATTGAGATGTCTGCAGGTTTAAGCCCCGCCAAAGATCAGGGGATGATGGGACTGCCTTGAGTCTTGGCATGCGTATGTATCCCTGGATAAGCTTTCATGGTGGCAAGTTTGAGATTTTTAACATGCAAATTGACAGAGCTATCGAAAGGGGTGTGAATGGGCTGTTGGATTTTCATAAATTCCCCAAAAATCAGGGGATGATGGGACTGCCTTGAGTCTTGGCATGCGTATGTATCCCTGGACAAGCTATCATGGTGGTGAGTTTGAGATTTTTAACATGCAAATTGACGGAGCTATGGAAAGGGGTGTGAATGTTGTGCCCAATTTTCATAAATTCCCCAAAAATCAGGGATGATGGGATTGCCTTGAGTCTTGGCGTGCATGTGTATACCCCCATGAAGTGTCATGGTGCCAAACTTGAGGTTTCTAACTTTCACAGAAAAAAACTTGTATACTTTTTTAGCTTAATGCAAGCCTATGGGGGGGGGGGGGGAAACGGAGCTCCAATCCGGATCCGGAGCTCCGAGCGGAGCGGAACGGACATAGGCGGAGTGGGGGCGGGGCAGAGCGGGCCGATCCACAAATCGCGGATCTGGAAGAGAAGCGGAGCGGGGGTCCGTGCACACCCCTAGTTATAGCATGTTCGTTACTGGATACCCAAGGACTTCCACAGGTCCTACTCACAATGTAATTTACCTCCAATGCATTTCTGCCCCTTCTAGCCTTCTTCCCATGATAAAAAAAGACCCCAGTAAGTCTGAACAATTTTTAGAGACAGCTTGCCACTATCTCCTGCTGTGTGCAGGAGAAGTGGCGCAATGAAAACAGCCCATGTGCATGTTGTTTATTTCCTCTTTTCTCTCTCTGAGAAAGACGAAGTATTGAGCAACAAAAGCGAGGGCAGAGAAGAGACAGTAGGAAAACATGATCTCCCCGTCTGATATCCTGCTTTTTATTCCACATTCATTGATTTGACACAAGGTATAGAACTGCCCATTATGAAAGGGGCATACAAAGTGTGTAATGTGCCCCAACAGTTATCATTGTACTTCAATACCACTATAAAGCAGTGGTGTAGATCTAGCCGTGGTCTCAAAAAGTGCAAGAGGGGAGAAATGCAATACCTCCTATGTCCTCCCTAAAAAGTTTCCCTGAATTAGTCGATTCAATTTTTTTTAAAAAAAAACCAAACCAAATGGAATTAACTATAGGAATTAACACTAACATGTAGTGTTACCCTGGGCAAACCTTTACATATGCTATATTTCTTCTTCTTCTTCTTCTTCTTCTTCTTCTTCTTCTTCTTCTTCTTCTTCTTCTTCGTCATCATCATCATCATCATCATTGTACAAGTGACCAAAGCAATGACAAATAATTGCAAATTC
The DNA here is from genome assembly GCF_023053635.1 of Elgaria multicarinata webbii. Classification (NCBI taxonomy): domain Eukaryota; kingdom Metazoa; phylum Chordata; class Lepidosauria; order Squamata; family Anguidae; genus Elgaria; species Elgaria multicarinata. Next base: position 135,893,190 of record NC_086172.1, on the reverse strand, counting down.
TTTGCAGACTGTTTTCTTTTTATCTGACTTGTTATCCCGTTGCAAAACTCCTACACATAGAATTTGTCTTTAAGATCCGTTCCATAATATGTCTATACTAAATCTTTATGCACTGTGCAACATGGTGTGTAAATGTACTAAAGGCCCCAAAATAAATAGAACTGAAAGGATTCCGAGAACGGGTGGGTGGAGTGCCCTTGCAGTGGATTCACTGATCATTGGCCATGCTGGGATTTATTCAGTTCTAGATTATCACAGTTGATCCAGTGGGAGAAGGGAAGCAGCTTGACCGTTCTGTTATGCATGAATTTGTTTCCTTTGGAATGTTCTTATTTCAAATTTTAAAGAAAATAGCTGTTTTTCAAGATAACAGGCAGTGCAGTATTTCACTGAAGCATGGGCTGCCTTTAACAAACCACTGATTATTATTATTTTCCTCCAAAATAGCCATCGTTAACTGTAATGGGACTGCACCGGAGGAAGTTGATCTGAAGTTTTTGACCATAATGCATTACTGGGGCTATTATCTTTGCATAAGTAGGTTTTAAATAGTAGAAGAGCTTAATGAATTTATTTTAATAGATTTCTATATTCACGGTTGTCTGTGTGTGTTTGTCTGTGTGGTGGTGGTGGTGGAGTGTGTGTATGTGTGTGTGTGTTTTAAAGAAGAACTCCTTTCTTGTTAAATTTATCAATTCAAGATGGACAAGCTAATTGCTCTTCTATGTGGTTTCCATCTGCAAAAGAAAAATATATTCTCTTGCAGAATTGCTTGAAGAATGAAGGAGATACAGAAATGTTGACATAGGACTAGTGTGGGTTATAACTAGGAACAGGGGAGAAGTTGCATTTTAATATGAATTTACCAAATTCCCTACTTCAAACTACCATGTAACTGAAGCTCAATTATCTGGACGAAGTATAAAGTGTTGGTTATTACCTTTAAAGCCCTACATGGTTTGGGTCCAGGCTACTTGCAGGATTGCCTTCTCCCATACAATCCGCCCCACACACTCAGGTCCTCTGGGAAAAATCTACTTCAGTCAGCAAAGACTAGGCTGATAAACATTACCCAGAGGACCTTCTCTTCTGCTGCTCCCAGACTGTGGAATAGCCTGCTGGAGGAGACTCGTCAGCTTGACAGTCTTTTAGCGTTCAAAAAAGCTATCAAGTCTGATCTCTTCCAGCAGGCCTATCCAGTAGAATTTTAGGATACTTTTAGTATGCTTTTAGGATGTTTTTAGGATGTTTTATCGGTGCATGCTATGTTTTTAATCAGTATTTTGTGTATTTTATGCTTGTTGTTGTTTCCCGCCTCGAACCAATTGGAGAGGCGGGTAAGAAATATATTATTATTAATAATAATATTATTATCATCATCATCATCATCATTATCATTATTATCCTTCAAAATTCACACTTCTCTGAATTTCTCCAATCCAAAAATGAGTATCAGAAAAGCATATATCAGAGGAAATGATGTTTAAAAATGCATTACATTAGGAAAATTGCATGCAAAACAGGTGAACATCAGGCTAAAATGCATATATTAGGAGGAAAATCCAGATATTTTTCTAAGTGCTGCAGATATTATCAGCATGTGAAATGGTGGAGAGGGACCCAACAGACCCCAGCCTGTTGAGTTCCCCTCCACCACTTTGTGCCCCCCAATTCATTGACTACAATTTAATCAACAGTGTACCATCCCTGGTATGCTTTGATGCTTTTTATGATTTTTCCAAAGCCACCCTTCCCACAATTCCCAGCTTCCTCTACTTTCCTTCCCTCCACCTCTTCCATTTACAGTTTGTTCAGGTCCTAACAAGCTCATTACTTTCCTTCCTCTCATTCATCCACCTCCATCCTAACCCTTCCTGCACCCTTTTTCTTGGAGATTACCTGCTCACATTCTCTCTCTCTCTCTCTTTTCTCAGCATGCTCACTGTTTTGCAAGGTTCCTCCACTTTATCGAAGTCCCCCTATGCCCCATTCATTCATTCATTCATTTGATTTGTACCCCACCTATCACAGGTGGTCAGACAGATGGCAAAGAACAGTCCTCTACTTGAAGATCTATTGGGGGATAGCCCTTGGTCCATGTCTAGAGGTTGCCCCACAAAGGCTAGCACCTGAACTTGCCCAACAAAGGTTAGCATCACAGGTCACAGGTCACCCAGCAAGCACACAGGTCATCCAGTCACAGCCTTTCTCACTATGGGCAGAAGTATTGTATTTACATTTAAATAATACTCATTATTTCTATATTTGCATCTATACATATAAATCAGCATTTGAAAAGTGTATGCGGCTCTGTGTCCTGGTTGGTCCTCTGTATGTGTGTGTGCGTGTGTGCGTGCGCAACAATTCCTCCCTTTTGGTCAGAGTGCATAAGTGGCCACTCTAACCTGTGGCCTGCACATTGGTTCTTCTCACAGACATAGGATTTAGCCCCTGCCTTGGGAGAGCTGGTCAGAAAGGCAGTATTTAGATTCTTCTACTTGCTTTCAGCAAATTCACTGTGCATGTTGGATTATTTTGGCAGAAACCTAACACAATTACACTCAAACTGTGGCAAATTAAGCTAGTTTGGAATGAGCAATCAACAATTTTGTGCATAACTGTAGTGGAAAGCAGCAGAATAACCTGATTCAGCCTGAGTTCTCTCATCATTAGAAAACAAATTGCACCCAATTATGTTATTTGTAATGCATCTGTGATTACAGATACATGATGCTGAGCAGCTGGAGAAAAATAGTAAGGGTCAGTATGGAAAACTGCATTACAACACCCTTCTTTCTGATATCAAGACTACTGTTTCCCCATAACAGGAAACTGCCAATTCGAACATATGTGACTAGATTTGACAAATCAAGTTGCAAGAATGAAAACACTTTTTCCTTTCCCGCCCAAGGAAAAATAAAACCCTGGTGCAGAGAAGCTTCTACCAAAATGCAGAGAGTGACCTCAAAATTATCTTATTAAAACTTGGGTCAGAACTCTTTCTACATTAGAAGTAGTCCTTCTGTTTCATAGGTATAGTCCAAAAAAGCGATATACATATATGTGGGACAGAACCAGGCACAAAGCCAGAGCATTGTTTTTTTGCTGGTGCTGCAGAAAGCTAACATTCCCCCAAATAGCTTTACTTTGCAAACCCTAAGGAAAAATATATATAATGGGTTGGTGTTTTTTTAAAAGAATCCCATATAAAATGTGCTTATATGGGATTTTGGCATCTCTACATGCTATAGGGCAGAGGTGCTGAACCTCAGCTCTCCCCCAAGGGTCAAAATCTGGCTCTCTGGGGTTCCCCAGGTAGACACACCCTTTTCCCTAGCCCAAATCCTCATCCCTCAACCACCAATTATTTGGAAATTTCCTGTCTTTTGTGAAGTCCCCCCCCCCATTCTAAAAGGTTGAAAGGTCAGGAGGATCTCTTTGTGGGGGTGGAACTTGATAACTTTTCAATGGTTCAGCCCCCTAGACTTCACCCTGTTTTCTGCTAAGTGGTTGAGTTGGGCAGGTTAGCAGATTTTCCATGTTTTTTTTAATTATTATTTCTGCAAAGTATAGCCACAATTAGCATAAATTATGCAAATTTCAGCCACCATTTATGCAAATTACACAAATCTGCACAAATTTTGGGCACAAATCTCTTTGTGTAAATTGTGTTTGACACCCAAAATAAAAGTAAAATAATAATACAGAAATAGTCATATTGTCATAGTATGCATATGGTGTATGTGTTAAATTTCACCCAACCTTGAATGTTGCTGAGAAATGCTATAGGATGAAATGACTCTTTTTCTGTAGAAATAATGTCATTATTTACAAGGCACAGTTTGAGGACACATAAGGCAGGCATGTTGCATTCTGGGTCTGGTCAGTGGCTAAATGGGAAGCTGCATGGGAACCCTATATATGTTTGCCTAGAGTTCTATGATGCAAAAAAGAAAGTAGGATATAAATATACTATATAAAATCTATTAACATCTGATTTCACTTTTTTGCCGTGGAACTGTTTATTTTTCATTGTGAGCCATGCCCCAAAGTAGGCATAGACAACCCCCCAGAGATATCAGAACTTATGCTTGTTTCAATGGAAGAGTAGCATTCAAATTTGCTTTGAATTTTTACTGTAGGCCAAATCTGATAACTTCTAAGGTTATGTCTTGACAAATTGTTATGTTCTTGGGGACGATGACACCAAATTTACTCCAAATTTCATGTTTGGTGAAATTTCAGTCACAAGACCTCTCCAAATACCTCTCCTTTTGTCTCAAGATCTCTCCAAAGACTGGAATTCAAGTAGTTCTCTGTCTTGAGGTTACTAGTCCCTGGTCTGTTGCTGTGTTAAATTATAACCCAAATCCATTTTAGTTTCACATTTGCGCACAATTTGGCCACCGCCTGATACAAAAGGGAGGAACTGTATAACATTAGACTGGACAAATAGTTTCAATTCATTATATGTCCATCTCAAATGAGAGAAGTGACACTGCATGCAGAAACCATCTTCTGTACTGTTGTACACACCCAAATGATCCTGTCTTTAACAGATTATCAGCAGTGATCATATATTGTAGGGAGGAGGATGCAGGATGATAAGTTCTAGCTTCTTCTACTCTTGGTGTTTCCTGGATTTGAAGGCAGTGCATTTATTTATTTATTTATTTATTGGTGATATTGTTAAATATAATACTGCTAAATATAATAAAATCCCAATAATAAAATAAAATCCCTTAGAAAAAAGAAGAAAGGTTTTGCTAATGGAATACTGTGGAAATATCATACTTTTAATTTCTTGGCATACCTCCCTTTAATATTATTCTCATATAGTATGTTCTTAGTCTTTCATAGGAACATAAGATGGACCAGTCAGACCACTGGTCCATCTTGCTCAGTATTGTCTCCACTAACTGGCAAAGGCTCTCCAGGGTTTCAGGGAAGGGTTTTTTCTAGCCCTGCTTGGTGATGCTAGAAACTGATGCTAGAGACTTTATGAATGTTACTATGGAGTTACAACTTTTCCCAAAATTAAAATGTTGGTTTTGTTCTTACTGGCCACAATGACTCTGCTGCTCATGTCTGTGTTCTCTTATTTGTTTTTAAATTGTGATTGTTTTTAATTTTTGTTTTTCCTTTTGAAATGGAAGGTGGGAAATAAAATTTAAAAATAAATTGAAGGTGCAATCCTATGCATGTTTAGGCAGAAAAAAGTCCCACAATTCCCAACATTTCTAAGCCAGCATGGCTAACTGGGGAATGCTGGTAGCTGTAGGACTTTTTTTCCTGTCTAAACATACATAGGATTGCGCACTATGAAAGTGGATGCAACAGTTCTGTGATTTGGCTGATTAAATCCCATATTATACTTGGGGAACAGAGGCCTCAGCTAGACCTACCTACTGGTCTAGCACAACGGAGGGGTGAAGATCTTGTGATATTTTTATCGTGAGATCTTCCCATCTATTTACACACAGCATGTGACGACCTCAGAGGAGAGGACATCATGCCCGCCACTATTTTTTTAAAAGAGGAAGGAGCGCACAAGTGCTCGTGCGCAAAAGGTAAGTGGGTTTTTTTTCCCCAACTACCACCACCCCACCCCTGATGGGCACAGAACTCCTGAGGAGCTCTGTGCCCCATGCGCGGGTCCCAGCTCCTTGCGAGTAACCACGGGGAGCTGGGACAAACTGTGACGCTTGCCCACACGTTCCGTGGTCTCAGGATCAGCCTGAGACTGTGGAAATTGCGGGCCTAAAGTATAGGGCCATATCCTGGGGCAAGGGAGGGATCATCCCTCCCTGATCCCAGGATCCCCTGTGCATCATTTGAATGCACAGGGACAATCCCAGGGATCGCCCTGGGATAAAGCCCTGTCTAGCTATGGCCCAAGTATGAAAGAAATTGATTTCTCCAAGGCTACTCAAATAAATCTGTAGCAAAAGGTGGCTTGATCACAACTTCCCCAAACTCATTCATCCTTTCAATTGTGGTTGTTGCTCCACCATCATTGGCCCAATACCAAGCTGGGTGTGTGTAAAGACTTCATTTATTTCTTTATTTAAAGTATTTGCATTCCACCCATTTATCATACTTTTTGAGAAACAGCTGACCATATACAATCACAACAAAACAATAAAAAATAGAGCAGTTAAGACAAAACAGTGGAAACAAATGATAGCAGAGGGGAAAATATCAGTAGCACTGAATTGTTTTAAAACTGGAGAACAGCCAAGTTGTCAGCCTCTTTCTGAAAGTCATCAAGGAATGGGGCCTGAAGAATGCTCAGAGAAAAGGAAAGGCGCCACGATTTTAAAAGGCTCAGGTTTTTCTGGCCATGTGCCTTATCTGAAGTAGGGTAGCCATGTAGGCATTGCTGAAATATAGGAAATGCACCATCAAAAGAAAGGACGTAAGGAGACACAGATCTGCATAAAAATTGCATGTGTTAATTTATATGTACAGATGAAATTTAGAAATGATTTCTGTAATTCAAATAGAAATACCATCCATCTCACCATATTGGGAAGACTGGGGCCAGTTGAGCTGTGGGCCTGGTCAGGCTGCTCTCCTAACTAGTGTGAACTGTTGATGGGCAAGTTCAAGGCCCAACTCTTCCTTCTGATGGTTCTTTATTTTTAAATTGGACTTGGACTGGACAGCCCTTCAAATAGATGACTGTCCTCCGTAAAAGTGGGACACATGGCCGCTTTAAAAGGCAGAGATTCTCTGAAGATTATCTTAATGGTTATTTGCGTTCATGACAGACTTTATCCTACATGCTTTGGCATCGTGCCCTGCTACTTACAAGCCACAGACTCACCAAGGAGTTGGACATCACTTGTAGCCAGATGCCAAATCATCCGGGTGAAAGACTTCACAGTCATTCAGACCTGCACTGAAAAAACGGAGAAGCAGCAGCAGTAGCCATCATACTAATAAAGGTACATGTAAAGTCCATCCTTGATCCAAAACCAAATTTAGAATGAGACAGATCAGAGGTCTTTCATTAGCTCAAGAGAGTAGTTCTTTGTTTCCCGTATTGCTAAATTGGGACGCTAAATAGATCCTTTCTGTTTTTGCTTAGGCACTGTAAGATCTTCTTGAATGAACGCCAGTTTCAAAATGCTGCTGTTTCCAAAGTGTCGTAATTATTTGCACTGTACAAATCCACAATTTATAACATGTCTCTGTGAAGTTTGTGTCTGAGGTGTAACTTATTTTACTGTCTGTCATCTAATGCTGTACATTTAAGGACTCACTGTATCCAGTTAAGATGCTGAAATGTGAATTGAAAATGTTTTATTGTACTGGTTATATATTTATGTGACCTGTCTATTCAGAATTCACAGTACAATTATTAAAACTGCCTAAGATCCTTTGTTGTGGATTCATGTTTCTCCATGTGTAGCAGCTGTAAACCACAAGTGAAGTTTCTAATGTTAGACAAGGTGTAGCCATTAGTTCCGCTAAAAAGCTCTAACCACCAGCTCTCATTGATTTCTAGTTTCATATATCTTTAATGAGGAGATTAAATACTTGTTTAGGAAGCCAAGCCTGGCTTAAGTGGTGTTTGCTCTTACAGCATGTGCAGCTGAAGACCTCCCTAATATTTCCCAGAAGTGATAAGAAGTGAAAAAGACTTTATTCCCCCAAATTAAAAAAAAGGGGGGGGGGAAGCCAATTTCAGTTGGGAATGCAAACTCATGAAATGTTTTATAATGTAAGAAATCATTACAGGAGTAAATGCTGCTGAAAAAAAAGCTGTTGACACAAAGTGATTTTCAGTTCAGTGTTCTTTTCTAATTCTACACAGGTTATGTAATTCTGTCTGTTGGTATAATTCTTGATAGGTGAAGCTCCAAGAATTCATCAGGTCAAAATAAACCATTTACAATACAATTGGGAAATATATGGCCCTCCAAATGCTGTTGGACTGCAACTTCCATTATCCCTTGCCATTGGCTATGCTGGGTAGGACTGATGAGAAATGTACTCCAGGAGCCCTGTCCTCTTTTGTGTCTGGTCAAGAGGGCAGGGCTCCTGCAGCTTTAACTGTTGTGATGAAGAGGGAATTTCACCAGGTGCTCTGTGCATAGAAATGACACCTGCTGAAATTCCCTATTCTCTACAACTAGGGTGACCATATGAAAAGGAGGACAGTGCTCCTGTATCTTTAACAGTTGTATTGAAAAATAAATTTCAGCAGGGGGGGGATCTACACATCATCGTGAAGGCGCTTGCGTGCACCTGCAGTGCGCCCCGAAACTCATCGTGTAGATCCTGCCCTATCCTGGCCAGAAGAGGTGGACGAGGAGGAGGAGGCGGCAGCGGCCCCGCATCGCCCCTCGCGGGGACGGGACAAAAAGTTTCCAGGCTCCGCGGCTTCGCTGGGGAATCCGGCCGCGTCCTTGCCGCCGCCCACCTCCCCGCCGGCCTCCTGCTGCCGGCGAAAGAGCCACCCAGGTCGGAGAGCTCGGCGGAAGAAGGCGGGGCGGCGGCTTCTTCCTCCGAGCTCTCCGACCCGGGTGGCTCTTTCGCCGGCAGCAGGAGGCCGGCGGGGAGGTGGGCGGTGGTGGCGGCGGCAAGGACGTGGCCGGATTCCCCAGCGAAGCCGCTGAACCCGGAAACTTTTTGCCCCATCCCCGCGAGGGGCGATGCGGGGCTGCCGCTGCCGCCGCCACCGCCTCTTCTGGCCAGGATAGGGCAGGATCTACACGATGAGTTTCAGGGCGCACTGCAGGCACACGCAAGCGCGTTCACGACGATGTGGAGATCCCCCCCAGGTGTCATTTGTATATATGGGGAACCTGGTGAAATTCCCTCTTCATCACAACAGTTAAAGTTGCAGGTGCCCTGCCCTCTTTTAAATCTGGTTACTCTAGTATAGCTCCTGCAGCTTTAACTGCTGTGATGAAGAGGGAATTTCACCATGTTCTACATATATACAAATGACAACTGCTAAAATTCCCTTTTCTATGCAACTGTTAAAGATACAGGAGCCCTGTCCTCCTTTTCATATGGTCACCCTACTACAACTGTTAAGGACACAGGAGCCCTGTCCTCCTTTTCATATGGTCACCCTACTACAACTGTTAAGGACACAGGAGCCCTGTCCTCCTTTTCATATGGTCACCCTACCCAAGGTAAAGCATTTCAGAAATAAGGTGACACAACATTGCATGTGTAGATCATCCACTCATAAAGATTGTGGCTAGTAACGTTGGGGCTGTTTGCACAACACAACAGCCCACTGTGGGTAAAGTAAGGTTGCAGACCTATACAAGCTTAGGCCAAAACCAACATCACTTTAAAACCATATCTGATACGTCTTTTTCATGTTTACTCTAGAAAAGGCATAGGAGCACCAATCCAGATGTTAAAAACTCCTCTATCTTTCACATTATGGGCCGTATTCAGTTTGGGCCACCTGTACCTAGTGAAAAGTGGAAGGAAATGTAGGTTCTAGTTACAAAATTGAATAGTTATCTGGTTTTGTTCCTCACCTGTGAGGAAGTCAATTTAACTCAATTGGGTTTACTGCTGAGGAGACACGGACTGCACTGTAAAAAACCAACAGCAAAAACATAGGAATGCTCAAACTTAGCACAGGTTTTGGACGCCTTTGACACGTCTACAATTCAGGTGCACCCTCTTTCCATTGCACTGATATTGCAACAGGATCATAAACTCACCAGGATTTTTTGGTTAATTGCAGAATCATGTTACTTTTTCCAACAAAATCATGTCAAACAGTAAGTCATTTATTTTCCTGAGCTCTGACAATGACAGTTTGGGGATGGGACATTTAAACAAAACAAAACAAAACAAAACCCCTTACCTGATTTATTCGGGAGCATGTTATATGCTTTTAGTACATGTACTTAAAAAACAACAACACCAATGTAAAAAGGGCATTCCCACTTTGGTATCCTCAAATATTTCCCAGTTCCTAATGGATTTCTAACGTTCATCTGCTTGCATTCATTTTTTTTAAAAAAAGGCTTGAGGTTTGTCTTCCTTACTCTGGGTTTGGATTTGGGATTTTTCCAGTTAATTCTAGCATGGGAGGCCTAGATTTAAGTGCACTATCAAACTAAAAATCACTTCATTTCATTTGTTCAAGTAACTTTAAAGTTTTACAAAGAAAACTGTAAAATTCTGAAACAAAGAAGTTACCGCAATCCAAAGTCTTTTACCTTCTCTCTCTCTCTCTCTCTCTCTCTCTCTCTCTCTCTCTCACACACACACACACACACACACACACACACACACACAACATAACAACAACTGCAAGGATGGATATAGCAGAAAATTGACAGGGGAAGGGATGAATCTTAGAAATCAGCATGCCTCTAAATTGATACCATGTAAACACCATATAGTATTGGAAAACCACTGCTGGGGGTAAATGAAATGAATTCACTGGGGCATCTAATCCTATTTCTAGAACATTTAAACTGTTTCAATGCACTGGAAAGCAAACAAACTTCAAAGTGATCATTATACCCCTGACACCAGTGCTTGTGTGGCTGAAATCTTTATGAGATTAACCCCCCATAGTGAAAGGAGTTGAACACGGTCAAAGCCACTTTCCAAGTGTCAGGAGGATACCAGCTTGAATGCCCGATGGTAGCAAGAGATGCTGCCAGCATTTAATGTTAAAGGAGTTCAGCATGCAGGTGGAAGCGTCTGGTGACTGCTGTGAAAGTGAATCTTGCTTTATACAAAAAGAGCATCTTTCACCTCTGGATTCTGCAGCACCCCATGAGAAGTTGATCCAGCGGAGAAAATGAGATGATTTAATTACAGCTCCGTCCAGAAATATGCTGGCAATATCCATGGCGTAGTCGTGCTCTGTATCTCTAAAGCTGCATCCCCAAAGCCACAAGGGGGAAAATCATCTTAACCTTGGGTGAGGTGGAATTATTACTAGAATACAGTTTTTAAACTTAGGACTATATGTTATAAAGAACGTGCCAGAAACAATAGCCCCGTGTAATAGCCCTTCATTTCTTGTTCAAAGTGTGCCCTGTCCTGATGGGTATGGATGTATTTCCACATATCCACCAGGAGTGCCCAATACCAGCAATGTGGAGCAGGGGGCTGTCTATACACAGGAAAGCCCCGTGGTGGCTGCGAATCTGCGCTGCGTCAGTTATATGATGTAGGCACAGCTTCACATTCACTGTGGGGCTTTCCCATGAAGTTGCGCTTTAAAAAAAGCCGGGGACTTAACCCAACTTTTTCATTAGGAGTTATCTCAGTACAGCTCTTCTGCTGTCTGACTTACCAGGACCAATCTGGGGGGTGGTCCTGGTGGAAGGCAACTGGCAATTGGTTGCCTTCCACCTGGAAGCGGGCAGGTGGGCAGCTCTGGTACCTGGGTGACCACCAGAAACCCCACGATCCCAGGTGAGTAATACCACATGGTTTTGGGGAGGCGATGCCAACTCAGTGTCATGAAGGCCTTAGCTAGGCCTAAGGTTTATCCCGGGATCATCCCGGGGTCATCCCTGTTCATGTAAATGACACACAGGATATCCTGGAAGCAGGCAGGGATGACCCTGGGATGATTCCGGGATAAACCTTAGGTCTAGCTAAGGCCGAAGACAGGGCGCAGAAGCAGAGAAAATGCACATTACAAGAAGATGGGGGATTGAAATAAATGTTAAAGACATTTGGCAGGGAAGCTGTTTTGATGGCAGTTTGTGAGGAAACTCAAGCTGGGGGACTGCAAATGGCCACACCCCTTTCCCTTGCTCCCACCCCCTTTTCCCCAAGCACCAATCATTTGCTGATTTCCTGGCTTCTGTGCATTTCCCCTCTCTTCTAAGAGGCTTGGTTAGTAATAGCTTTAAGCCATGATAAGCTTGTATCTTTTTGTATTTTTGATGCCCACCGCTTCAGTTTTTAGCTACACCCCCTTTGCTTTTGGCCCTGTTCAAAGTAGCCCTTGAGAGCTTCTCCAAAATGAAATTCAGCCTTTGAACTGAAAGTGGTCCCCCACCTCCCCAGTATATATGTATATATGCACGCATGAATGCATGCATGTTAGGCTGCCTTTCTGGGCTGGTTGCATAGGTTCCAACACTCTGGCAGGGCCCACTGCTGAGTCTGGCTTAGGACCTCTTTAATTGTGTTTGTGGGGGAAGCACTTCAGCAGAAACTGGGTCTAACTGCCCTTTAGCTTCACTCCAGGCAACGTGGGAAACTATTATAGTAGCCCCAGTCATCTGTCACATCTCCAACTGCTTTCCTGTCCACCAGCACTTGCAAATAAACCTACCAGAGCCCACCGGAGAACATCACACACAAATAAATAGCTTTAAGAGGTTAATGGATGTAGTGAAAATGCAAGCATGAGAATTTCATAGAGCAATTTCTAACAGCTATGTTGAAAAACAGATAATCCTTTGAACAGTTAATCTGTGGAGTTTGGAAGAGGAAAGAGACTTCCAAAATAAGCCTAAAGCCCTTAAAGAAACCTAGTCCCAAATCATTGAGGGTAAAGGGTAAATTCAGCACCTTGAAATGGACACAAAAATAGACCTGGATTCAGAGCAACTGTGGCATGATATGTCCCATAAATCCAGAGACCTGGTTTGCGTAACATGAAAAGTTGTGTTGTCTGAAACCAGTGCAGTTTTCTCAGGGTGGTTTATATTTCACAAACAAGCCATCCTGAGAACCCATGGTGCTCTTGCTAGTGCCACTGCAGTCCTCTGTCATCCCTTCTCAGTGCCCATCACACTGTGTTCCTAAAAACTGAGAAGGAAGAGAGTGTCCTGAACACACTTGCAACCTTTTGTATTTTTTTCAGTCTGTCGCAAGTGTGCACATTCAGAACTCCCCTATGAAAGTTGCTTAATTTTCCTCTCCACTTTACTGCCTTGCCTTGAAATTTGCATATATTTACTGGTGCCATTCCCTGCTCTGCCTTGAAATTTGTGTATTTTTATGGATCCTTCTCATTCCCTGCTCTGCCTTGAAATTTGTGTATCTTTACAAATCCACTTCACTGCACTGCCTTGAAAATCAAACCACGCAAAATGTTACCACCTTTATGAAGCATCTAGATCCTGCACTTGTAGCCCCACATGTGGCCCTGACAACGTATCACTCCTTCTGTCCATGTAGTCCACACATTTACATGGAGATCTGAGGCTGGAGGACAATTCTATTTAGACCTCTATGTGAGGAGGTTTGACAAGATCTTTCCAGAACCCAGGGAATCCACCCTGTGCAGAGTGGTCTATACACAAATGATTCCCAACCTCAGATGCCCACATGAACACATGGATAGTTAGGGCAAGAGGAGCTCCATGCTACCAGGGTAAGTAGATCCTCAATTCTTTATCATGCAAATAATGTGTGTAGTTGCCTACTCTCTTACCTAAATCTAGTCATGCATGGTTGACTAGCTGAGAGAAAATGTGACTGGGGAGGTGAATTGAAAAAATCATCTGAAAAAACATATTCCATTGAAATGAACGCAGTACATTTCTGCATGAGAATATTGTCTACCCATGTTGCATTACTTTCAATGGGATCCATGTTTGAACCCACATTCTGACCCAAGTAGTTATGTTCCTCTCTCTGGATCAGGACACAAGTCTTGCTACCCTGTTCTGGTAGACAATGAAACCATCAGCACAGCATGGAAAGACTGCAAACATCAAGACTGACACTCAGAGGGCTTTGTTATTCCTCAGCAATGTCATCATGCAGATAAATTGGATTGGCTATGTGTCATGGTAACACATCATCATGTTCACTGATGGGATCACACACAGTGCAGTAAAAAAAATCCACACGATCAACAGTACATCAGGTTAACAATGGCTGCAAAGAGGCATAAAAAAGAGAGAGTAGAACATGAAAGTATTTTTACATATCCTTTCATCCCTGAAATAGCAACTTTCATATTAAAAATCAACCCTTACAAAATTTCATTGCAGAACTAATGTAAACAGCTATCAATATTGGTGAAAATCTAATTATAACCTCTTGGCATAAAGGCTTCTAAGAAAGACTGCTGTTTATATGAGCTTCTTCTTACATTTGTGAATTTGAAACTCTGAGTGGATTACATTGTTTTGTGTATGTAAGGTGTGTATATGTGAACTTACCATCAAAAACATAATTGGAGTTGCGAATTAATTCGTACCTTGACATATATTGCTACTGACTCATTTGTTTTCTCCCACCAATCACCCAAAGCACATTTATTTTATGCTTCTTAATGAGCTACACATTGTCGAAGGTTTCCCTTTGCTCTCAGAAGGAACTGCTTTTCAACCAGAAATGCTATCAATATTTGCCACTCTAGCAAAAAGTTTTACACGAATGTACAGGTATAATAGAGTATTAGCCTATAATAAGAGTTTGTCAGCCAACAGTCACATTGTGGGAGATCTATCATTGATTTTTCAATAAATATGGCAAATGGCAAAAAATATAGTGCACATTCCTCAGCACTAAATTTCGCGGTGACCATTTTTCTTTTTGGCTGCTTTCTGTACTATTGTCTTCTGGTGATATATAATAAAATGTGCTCTCCTCTTTTATAGCTTACATGCTGAGACAACCAGTGGGGATTTTATGTGAGGATGATAATTGCCTAGCTGCTCTTAATATGCTCCGACCTCAAAGATACGGGTATCACTCGGTGTGTGTTATTCAGACTTAAATCTCACTGAAACCAGTGCAGTTGAATTCTGTGATAGATGCTGCCCATGATAAACAATGTTTTATGCAATGGACATTAGAAGCTACACCAGGCTTTCTACGCCCACAGCAATGTGAATTTCCATCTAAAAATCGAGTTCTGCTTTTTAGCCCGTTTGATATCCTCATGAATGAGAATCTTTTAGCCTTTGCCTTTTCTTGAAGCAAGTGACAGCCATATGTGGTTGTATGTAACAGCTTGGAAGCATGTTGCTGTAGAGTATAGGTGATATTCCAATGGTCAGGAGTGGGATTTTGCTCCAGCTTCAATTTCTGTTCCTCCATAGCCTTTTATCTTTTCCCCCTTTACCGCCTCCATCTTTGCCAAAAATATTTCACTCAGTTTTCCATAAACCAACTCTTGGAAGCCGACCATATGAAATAAAGCAAATGATTGCATAATTCAAGGCAATCACAAAATCTGAAATCTGGCAATACAGTTTTTGTATTTATTTTTTCCAGTACAGAGCACCACAACCCTAAATATATGCTATATAATTAGATTGTCTTTTTTCTTTTCTTTGAAAGTCGCTGGTTATAGATAATTTGGGACCTAATTCATAACTCACCACTTTTTATGAAAAGATTTCCATTGGCAACAACATGATGAAATACAATATCTCTATAGCACACAGAAGCTTACAAAGAAGCTGCTGCAGGCTCAGTGCAGCCCTGAGGATCTTGTACATTTTATAGCAAATCCTTGAAACTGATGGAATTCCACAAACTACACTATCATTGTTGTTGGTGTCATTTTCCAGGGAAAAATCTTGCACATACAAATTGCATGTGCCTGAACACCAGCTGTTTGCCGGCGAAAATCAGCAGTAAGTTGCATTTGTTTTTCTTCTTTTACTGCCTCTGCTGCCAAATTCATGTAGTCTGCAGGAAGGTCTGAGCTGCAGGAATGGTCTCCAGACCCCCTTTGGTTGCCCAGCCCTGCCATAAGCTCTCTCTCTCTCTCTTTCTCTCTCTCTCTCTCTCTGTTTACAGCAATGCCCTCTATGCAGGGGCTACCTTTGAAAACAGTTCAGAAACTGCAGCTCGTGCAAATTGATAATGGGAGCATGAAGGTCTGAGCATGTAATACCAATCATGGCCCATTTGCACTGGCTGCCTCTATGGCCCTTTCTACACCTAAAGATTATCCCAGGAAAATGGAAGGGTCATCCCTGCCTGCTCCCGGGAACCCCTGTGTGGCATTTTCATGCACAGGGATGATCCTGGGACGATCCCTGGAAAAAAAGGCAGGTGTAGAAACAGTCTATCTTTCTGAATCATAGAATAGCAGAGTTGGAAGGGGCCTACAAGGCCATCGAGTCCAACCCTCTGCTCAATGCAGGAATCCACCCTAAAGCATGCCTGACAGGTGGTTGTCCAGCTGCCTCTTGAATGCCTCTAGTGTGGGAGAGCCCACAACCTGCCTAGGTAACTGATTCCATTGACATACTGCTCTAACAGTCAGGAAGTTTTTCCTGATGTCCAGCTGGAATCTGGCTTCCTTTAACTTGAGCACCAACTTTGCCATCTTTTCAGCATCAGGCTAAGACTTTCCTCTATTCCCAGACTTTTGGTAGCCTAGGATAAACTACTTAATGCAATAGTTTAGTTGTTTATGGTTGTCGCTGATGTTTTAGTTGTTTTATGGGGTGGTTGTATTTTAGTAGATAATTGTTATAGCTGATTTAAATCTATGTTTTAATTTTGTTGTTGCCCTGTGTCTCTTTTGAGAAAGGTATCTAAGAAATCCGAAGAAGAAGAAGAAGAAGAAGAAGAAGAAGAAGAAGAAGAAGAAGAAGAAGAAGAAGAAGAATCCATGTACTATCTCAAGATGTTGTATTCCATTCTTCCTCCCCTCAACCTATTTTCTGTTATCCCCTCCCCACCCACCCCGCCACCTGGCCACAGTGACACATTCTGTGGTCACTGAGCATGATCTTCCCTCTTGCTTATATGTTCGTCTTGTGCATGGGCGGTGCTCTTTTTTGGCTGGAAAGGATTGCACTCACCCTTGCAGATAGCTAATAGATGATGTTGATGATAATGATTTTAAACAATTCGAACTATTATTTGAAACACCTTTTCTCTCTTTATTTGCTATGAAAATATAGTGTTTCCTAACATTTAAGGCAGAGCTCCACCCAATTAAAGAATGTTTAGGCTGTAACCCTATACACCTTTATCTGGGATTAAGTCCCATTAAGATAAATGGGATTAACATACGAGTAGATATCCATAGGATTATACTGTTAGTTGAGTAGTCATCTTTCTTTTAACTGATTAATTAATGAATGAAAATGTTACAATATCAAAATTACAATATATTTGTAAAAAGTTATTGGTGGAAGTATATGTCAACAATTTAATAAACAAAAGTTGCAATTCTTTGCAAGAATGGAAACCCATATTTAATATTTTCATATGTACACTTTCTTAACATAACACACCGGAACCAATAAAGTTATAGGGTCAAACTGCATTTATAGTTGGGTAATTCTTCTTCCTAACAGTTGTAGTTGTTTTTAAGTATAAAGTTTTTAAATGCAAAGCAGCTTCCAGGAGTTTTAAGGTTGATGGGAGAAGGTCTGCTTAACTCTCCAGACTATTTGAAAGCTAATTGCTTCCTGGTTTTGAGAGGACAAATGAGTGGTATTGAAAGGGTTAAGCAGTCCTCTCATTCAGCCTCCTTGTCATTTCTCCTTGCATCTTTTCAATTTTAAAAAGTGGGACAAGATTTATGGTAATTCATGTAACCTTTTATTTGGCCTATCAAGTATATTCTTAACTTTCAGCCCCTCAGATGAAAAATCTGCCTCAATAATTAAGAATAGGCATGACTGATTCATTGATTACAATCCTATACCCACTTACCAGGGAGTAAGTCCCATTAAACCCAACAGGACTCATGTCTGAGAAGACAAAATGGATTAATCTACCTACAGCCCTAAATTAAAGGACCCTTCGACCCTTCAGAAGTTCAATTCCTCTCTCAACTTTTCCATTATACAGATGGTAGTTCCTAGCAAGGGCCTCAAAATCTGCTTAACTATTTAATGCGGTCCCATTTTGCCTAATTATTAGGTCATTTCCCTGAGCAGGCAATACGCTCTTTTCACAGTGCACTTTGTAATGCTCAGGAACATTCACTACAGGTGTTCATTTCATAGGGGGTGCTGATCATCAAGGGGAAATGTATTCTTTTAACTGGCTTTGCTCCTCTGAAAGCTACTTGTTTAAGAAGTGTCCCATGGCATTCATTGAGCAGTAATGTTTCGCCATAAAACCCCCAAGAAAATGGAACTTCTGATTTGCAACTGGGCCCAGGAGAAAGAGAGCAAGAACACAAGGGAACTGTCATTAGAGAAGCATTTATTGTCACTGCAGTTTAAATATAGGCTTGAATTCAGCCTTTCTCTGTCTCAGCATCTTGACAGACTCAGAAGACGATGAGATGATTGGTCAAAAGCACTCCATGGAAGCCCTCCATTTGTTCATTTTATATCCCCTAGGTCTTAGCATTCAACTGTGCATTCTTTGTATAACATGCTTAATTGGGCTGATTTGTGGGAATAAGTAGCAATTACAGCAGCTTGACAAAAGATGGAGGATGGGCACTCAACTGTGTGTGTGGGTTTTTTAATTGATTTTTTTTACCTTCTTTTTTTTTGGAAAGGCTCTCACCTTCCCTCAGCAGATGCTGGCCTTGCTACAGCATTTCATTTTCTTTACAGTGAGGTGCCTCACTCCAAGTCATTTGCTCTTATTAACAAAAGGGATTATTCTTTTCTTCCTGAATTTCATCAGGAAAAGCCTCTACTTTCTCCTAAGACGCCTTCCCTGACTCCTCCCCAACCCCCATCAATACCAAAAACATGAAAGTGTGCAACACTTGATAAAAGCAGAAAGATACCAATATACGTATGTATTACAGACTTGCAAGGTTTTGTACAAAAATTACATTGAGGCATTTAGTGGACTAGTATGAACACAGACCTGGTATAAAATAAAAATGAGCATTTTTGGAGATGTACAGGGAAAAATAAGAGTTGGGCCAAGAGTGCTTTTGCAATCCACCTTAAGGTGAAATTATTGCTGCAGTATCTTTGTATGGATTCTAAGGATAGCCCCTTGAATCAAACCTAGGGAAGAGGGGTAAGTTAGAACACAACTGGTGGCTCATCTACACCAAGCAGGATATTCCACTATGAAAGCAGTATTTAAAAGGCAGGACCCACACTCCTGCTTTATAGCGGCATTGAAGTGCACTAACAACTGTTGGGGCTCATTGACAGAAACCATATACCGCTTTCATGCCACTTTCATAGTGTTATATCCTGCTTGTGCAGATGTGTCAAGGGGCCCCAACAGTTGTCAGTGAACTTCAGTACCACTATAAAGCAGTAGTGTAGATCCTGCAGTGCACTTCAATACAGCTATTATTATTATTATTATTATTATTATTATTATTATTATTATTATTTATTTATTTATTTATATAGCACCATCAATGTACATGGTGCTGTACAGAGAAAACAGTAAATAGCAAGACTCTGCCGCATAGGCTTACAATCTAATAAAATCATAGTAAAACAATAAGGAGGGGAAGAGAATGCAAACAGGCACAGGGTAGGGTAAGCAGGCACCGGGTAGGGTAAAACTAACAGTATAAAGTCTGCACAACAGACTATAAAGCAGGAGTGTGGCTCCAGCCTTTTATGTACTGCTTTCATACTGCTTTCATAATAATAATAAATTTATTTCTAACCCGCCTTTCCATCCTGATCAAAGCGGGGAACAAAACAAGTATAAAATACATAAAATATTAATCAAAACACAGTATAGTGGAATATCCTGCTTGGTGTAGATGAGTCCTAGGAATGAATTGGATTGGATTAGGTTAGATGAAGAGGCTGTTATGAATGTGAGAGGGGGATGGTTTTCACTTTACAAGTGTTCACCCCAAAAGAATTACTGATAGGCTACCATTGTGTGGGAGGTTAAGACATAAATACATTTTGTACTGGAAAAGTCTTTAATATTTACTGATGTACACATTCTTTTAAATGATTTACCTGCTTCATGGAGGATAACAAATGGTTAGTGTAAGTGGATTCTCTGTGCCCTTTAATAGCTAGACTGAAATTACAACACTGGAAGGATTAACTCCTATAATGGATTAAGGACCTTACAGTCTTTCAATATTTGAATGGGTGGCATTTACATGCCATCTTCAAATGGATACTTATTTGGATATTTGGTCCACTTTTGTTGATGCCTATGTCTAACGACTAGAATGCTGTATGCATTTCATATGTATTCATTGCTTTGGATATACACAATTCCAGGTACATATCTTAAAAAAATATATCTGGGAATAAATAAAAATAATAAAGAAAATGTTTTGGGGACCCCTAGCATAGAGGTTAAAAGTCTGCAAACTGCATGTGGTATGTGTCTGGAAACAAAGAATCCTTCCACCCTCCCAAATCTGGTCAACATATCTGGTCCATGTCTGGATCTAGCCCATCTCTAGAATGCCATGGGGTAGATCTGAGCTGAAGTCTCCCAATGCCAGCTTCTATCCTGTGAGTTCAGAACAGAACCACAAATGGAAATAGCTTTTGGAAAAATATAAGGAAGAATATTTCAGGGAATTTGCTATTGTGAGTACGTTGTCTTTGAAAGAGAGAAGTGGAAGAAGATGAAGAGACTATAAAGTCTCATAACAGAGAATACAAATTTAGTTTTACTGCCTTTCACATAGAAAAACTGAGAGGGAATGGTTTCTGTACACATTTGGGAAATAATCAAAACAAATGTGTGAAGTCATTTGGCCTAAAGGCTTCTATGAATATTGGAGTGCAATGATCATGAACATTTTTTCAGTCATCTTTAAGTTTGAAAAGCTTACAAACAAAACAAAATTCCAGCATTTGGCTCTTAGTTTGAGGGAGGAGTTGGGCTCTTGTGAGGACCGTCTGGGGCTTGCTGCCTCCTACCATGGCGGGAGACAGCTGAGAAGGCCAGGGGACGCTGAAGACAAATATTAAAGGAAGAGAGCTAGAGAGACAGGAATGGGGAGATCAAAGAAGAGAGAAGAAAGAGATCCAGAAAGAGAAATGGAAAAAGAAAAACACAAAGCAAAGGGAAGATTTGGAAGAGACAGCAAAGGGGAAAGGAGGCAAGAAGGAGAGAAAGAGCATGGGGAGAGGTCTGGAGGAAAGGAGGAGGGAAGAGGTTAACTTATCACCAGCAGCACATCCAGTGGTAGGCAACTTATGGGCCCCCAAAATGTTTTGGCCTACAATTTCACTCACCATTGGCTATGCTGGCTAGGGTTGATGGGACTTGTAGGTCAAAATATCTGGAGAACCACAAGTTGCCAACCTCGGCTATAATTCTTGGCAATCTCGGAAAAACCAGGCCAGGGCTTCATGGGAGACTAGCCTTGATAAGCAACCCCCTTAATGAAGGAACAAATGATTCAAACAGAAGAAAGACAGTTTTGCTGGGAGAACTCTGAACCTGAGCCCCCAAGCATGTATAGTCAAGGGTGGAGGCAGTGGGTGGTGAAAAGTGACCCCCTTCAGGAGGAAAATCACCAGGGAGACACAGGAGAAAGACATAATTGCTTATGACATGAGTCAAAAGAAAGAAACTCTTAAGTGAAGAGGACAATCCCTTTAAGATGGGGTAGGCAACTTGTGGTCCTCCAGATGCCTTGGCCTACAACTCTCATCATTCCTCACCATTATTTATTATTACATTTCTGTGTTGCCTTTTCCCCTCACAAGGAATCCAAGGCAGCTTGCGTGGTTAAATGGCTCCGTTTTATCCTTACAACAAACTTATGAAGGTTGAGAAGTTGAGAATCAGTGGCTGGCTCCAAGTCACTAATGAGTTTCATGGCGAAGTGAGGACCAGGACCCAGATCTCCCCAAGTCCCAGTCCAACACAGTTCAACTACACCACACTGGCACCACACCTCCATTGGTTATGCTGGCTAGGGATGATGAAAGTTGCAGCCCAAAACATCTGGAGGACCACAAATTCCCCACCCCTATCCTAAGTGTAGAACCTAAGGGAGTCCATTGTTGTTGCCTAAGGAAAAGAAGGCAGGAACCAAAAAAATCTTAATTCCTCAAAGAGATTCAAGGCCAGTGTTATAAGTCAGCTGAATCTTAAATAAAACATCTGTTGTAACACACCTGGATCTTTGTGTCCTTTATGGAACCTATGAATCAAGCTGGGTTTGACGTGCCACTCCCTAATGTCCTGCTCACAACTCTACTGGTGAGAGAAGGAGGAGAGCCACAAGAAGAATGTCCTAAGGGAGAACTAGTGGACAAGTGGAAGTAGCATCTCCCCTAACAAAGTCCTTTTGGATCTCTCCTAACAAAGTCTCTTTGGGTGTGTGCAGGGTTATAAGATTAAGGACCTATTCCGCTGGTCCTTGTTGGTTAGGATGTTATGAGGTAGCATGTAAGGGTTATGAGGTGGTACCTAGCCTGATAGTGCAGCAGGAGAACAACTGGATCCAGGGGGGAAAAAGATTAATCCATGAAGTTCCCCTCATACACATACACACACACACACACACACACACACACACACACACACACACACACACACACACACAAATACACAGAGTCTACAACCACTTTCTCCTCCTTGGAGGACAAGTAGATGAGCAATGAAGGCAGTTTGGCTCCCGACGTTCCTCGTGGTAGATGGTCTAGGTCAGGGGTTGGCAACGTGATTGCGGCCAGGATGCCACTTATTAGTGTCATGTTCATTTCCAAGTTCCTCTTCTGTCTCCTCACTCAAGATTTTCTCCCCCACCCTGTGCCACCACCCCTTCTGCCTCTGGGATGGTGAGCCTCTGGGCTCACCATCCTGTATCTTAACCTCACCAGATATGGTCCTGTCCTCTGGGGCAGCGGAGAACATGATTTTGCCCCCTTTTTATGCTAAACATACCCATTTGTCTTTCAATAGAACTTTCAACTTTTCTCTGAACATTTATTCTCCTTACAGTTCTTACCTCAGATTTACACTCAGTGGATTGCTGAGCAGTATCTTTGCTGAATGAAGAATGTAGACTAAACTCACCTGTCATATTGTGAGGACGCTCTCTGAGTGTGTGTGTGTGTGTGTGTGTGTGTGTGTGTGTTCTTCTTGCTGCCCAAAGGAATTTAATAAGCTTGGTTTGCACTTATATTTTTCAAGAAGGTGGAGAATTCCCAGCATGAAAACAATGTGAGGCATGTTCAATTCCATTGCTCACAGCAGGGGAAAAACAATTGCTTCTTTTCCAGTTCCTGGTGTCTTGCCATATGTAGAAACCATAGTCATAGTGCAGTCATGCAAATCTAAAACGGTGGATTCAGTATGGATTCCTTCTGCTAAAGTATATTGGTCAAATGCCAGGCACAAAACAACATGAGGACTCTAGGCTCCATGAGTATGTTTCTATATAATATGGATTTCAATATGTATCTGAAATATCCACTATCAGATTTGTAGTAGTATTGCTAGGCTACCTTAAGTAAACTTCTTAAATGATTATCTTCTCAGAATCCATAAATATCCCTACACAGATCCCAGTTGAAATCAATGTTATACTGATGAGGACAGAAGCTGAAACATTTAGTGGTAACGATGTTCTGAAAATACTGTACGTGTGTGCGTGTTTGTATATTTTGGTACTAGTATTTGCCAGTATGACTCAAAATATACACAATCCTACTTTGTATGCCATCCTTAAGCACCCTATTATTTATTGCTAATGGAGGGCTTGAGTATTTTCACAGCCTTTTCAGAACAGGTGCTATAGAGAACAAAGATTTAAATGGGTTTATTTAAATATTTGTTTATAAAGATGTTACTGGGATTAACTTTTTCCATCTTGCTATTCAAATAGGATTAAAGGGATTATCCTGAAGAATGGAGGCACACTGCATATTATAAATACATATGTTGAATTTAATTAATATGTTCAGATATGAACATAAGATAAGTCCAATTATTCAAGAAGAGTCTATAATTACATTATATTTAAATAATAGGAAAAAATAGAATGAGTCATTAATAAGAGGATGACTTTGGGTAAAGGCAAAAAGCATCGAGCAAATATATTTTACATGTCACATTTTCTATTTATAAGTATAGTGAATAACATCAAACGTAGAATCTTAAACTTGAAAATCTGTGTTTGAAAAGATTTTATAAAAAATAATATTTGAGACAAAAAATAATAGCGAGAGTTGGGGGCAATTTGAAGAAAAGGGGGAGCATTGGTTGTACTTCAATGAATGTTTTGAAGGACAAAACTTTCCAAGTTCAATAGTCAACATGTTTTAAGCAGGCAAGCACAGTTGGAAAAGAATGTAAAATGTAGTTGATTCTTTCTGACATATGACAGCATAAATAGGGTAAAAAAAAATTCTATATTTACCTTGTTATGAAAGGCTATTTTAATGCACAATTTTCAGCTGCATTATTCTTCTTCTCTGCTTGTCTTTTCTTGCATAGTACATGGCATAACAGAACACTGTATGTGGGAGGGGAAAGAGAAAACTAGGGATGTTTAATGAAAGAAGAATCCAGAACTCAAACGAGTTCAGTAAGCTAAGGTTGGTATTAACCCAGCAAGAGCAATCACAGGTGCACAAAAGAGCCCTCATTCATTTAATTATGCCCAGGATTGCACGTCCTCAGATCTAATTCTTATGCCGTTACACAGATCTTTTGCCGATTATGATTGGCACATAAGCTAAAATCATCTCATTTGGGATACTCAGCTGGTAAGTGACAAGCAGTCTAAGGGTAAGAATGGATGGGATAGGAGCTACAATCATAATTTCTGGAGATCTGGTCTCACTTCTGTTTATGCCAGAAAAAATAATAGTAGCATTTTTATACCATATCACAGAATGCTGCTCATTATTGAACAGCTGTTCATTGATTAACTGATTTCAATGGTATGCCAAAGGCTTAAAAGTCAATATACTTAGGTGGGTAACACTGGATAATATGTTATGCTGGAAAGCAAGACTTGACACTATTAATTGGTCTAGCTTAGCCTCTCTCTCTCTCTCTCTCTCTCTCTCTCTCTCTCTCTCTCTCTCTCGTGTGTATATGTGTGTATGTGTGTGTGTGTGTGTGTGTGTGTGTGTGTGCATGTGCATCTATCCATCTATCTATAATATTCTTATAAGAGAGAGAGAGAGAGAGAGAGAGAGAGAGAGAGAGAGAGAGAACAAGAGATAAAGAATTGTGCAATAAAAATGTTTACACTACTGAAGACGAATCCTACAGATTCCATCTTTAAAGATGTCAGAAACTGAGATTGGATTAACTATTTTCAAACAAAGTGGTTCTCATTCATTCCATTTTAGAATTATGTATTTATGAGCAACTAACTCTACACTGAGTCTTAAAACTCTCTGTTTTGTAACACAGTAACTAACAACAAAACAAAAACTATTTAAAAAAAACTCATCCAACAATCAAAACCATAGATTAGTGATAGTAATGCTTTCTACATTGCCTATCAAAAGTACAATTTAATATGTGATTCTATGCTTCTCAGTAGATATTCTCCCATAGTGAGGAAGGTAAAATTGGCCATTATACTCATCTGTGTTGCTGGGATTTTACATAAGGAGATCATTTCAGTCACAGAGCAATCCAAAGTTGGCTCTCCAATTTAACTGTTGAAAGTGCTATTTCTAGTTTTATGGGTATTTTGCACATCCTTATGTAAATATTCTCTTAAACTTAGTAAAAGTCTATATGGCTGATTGCAAGTCAATGTAGTATTTTCAGCAAAGATAACCATGTTCATTGATAATACAAAAGACTAACTACCCGGTAACAGAGATTCGCCACCATAAAAAGGGATGGGAAACTTCAAAGTCCAGTAAGATCAAAATGGGGTGATCTGATTGATGGTGCCAATTAGCATATACCACACAATATAGATTGAAGTTCCACAAGGGTGTGCACTGTCCAGGGTGGAAGTGTGTGGGAGGGGTGAGGTCCTTTTCAATATGCCAGGTCCAGACAGGGGTAGATGAAGAGCCAGAGAATTGATTGATGTAATTTATTAAATCCTACAGATCCTTGGTGATCTGTGGGGCTTTGGACCCAACAGATTCAAAGCAGCTAACACCCCAACTCCTGCAGAGCTTTCTGTGGGTGAAATGGGGCTGCTGGGACAGAGGAATCCACCCACCTCCCACTCCTCCACTGGTGGAGTTCCTCAGTAGATGCTGGTGGAGTTCCTCAGTAGAGGGTCATCTCTTCCCAGTCGTAATCCCTCAGCAGTGTGGTAGCTCTGAGAGGATTGCACTCTATTGCATTAACTAATAGATTGACCTATTGAGGGTAAATGCCTACCCTCAATAGTATGTGTTGGCTACTGTATGAAGAAAATATCACAATTCCCAATGTTATGTCAGCATTGCAAGCAAACATACCACTTTAGGGTTGCAAAATAAAACTCATTTCATATAAATGCTAACAGCATCTGGTGTCAGTAAGCAGAGGACCAGGTTGTGAGTAGGGAAGTAAAAGTAATTGCCAAACCTCCAACTCTGAGGAACTTTGTAAAGGGGTGCAGATACTTGTCTTTTTCCAGTGAGATGTATGTTGTGGTCATTTCTTTAATTTAATTTAAATATTTGTATCCTATAAAATATGAATATAAATTTCATGAAGACATATTGATATTTTCAATAAAATTCAGGGTCATATCCATAATTCAGAATGCCAAACAGAGCTAAATATCTTGCATTCCTTTGAGACTTATCTCAAAGAAGGGGGGAATGTTGTGGTCTTCCTAAAGGACAACCAAGGAGAGGCTCAGACAGGCTTCCTTAGAAAATGTTTCCCATAGAATGCAGACCATAACAGATCTCACCTGAAGGATCCCATAGCAGGGCCTCCTCAAAAGTATTTATTTAGGTAAGAATCTCATATAGCGACTGCTTGACTGGGTTCAGACAACACAATAAACAATGGTGGGTTAAATAGTCAACAGTTGGTTATTGTATCATCTGTTGGGAATTTTTCAGACCACAGTTTGTTATTCAGCCAAAATAACCAATGCTTTGAAGAATTGATTACTTGAATTACTGTTGGTTACCATGTCATGTATCAAGCACCTTTGACTATTTCATTGCATACAATTGGTTATTATCGGTGACTAAAAAGTCCACTAGCAAGAGCAACCAAAGTGATGGCTGTTGCTGTAGTCCAACTGGCAGAACACAAAATGGCTAATGGGATACCAACAGGAGGACTGGGAGGAAGAGAGGGTGGGGGATGTGTCAATCAAACACACTGTTCACTAATAGTCAACTCAACGCTGGCCTTAATACACAGTTGATTATAATCATGTCATCTGGGGAGTACCCCCTCTTCAAATGAACCGTGGAGTTGACTATTAAGCCACCATTGACTATTGTGTTGTCCAAATGCAGCCCTTTATCTGAAATCAACAGACTCCATTTTGGACATAACAATATTGCTTGCAATCATATAATGTGGCTGCAAATAATCAAACCCTATTAATTTTGTGAAGTCTCACTAGGTAAGTGAACCTTCATTGCATCAAAGTGCATTTGATGAAATACTGGGAAGTATGATGCTACAAAGTCTGCATGCCTTGTGACTACGCTATTCAGTTTGCAAGATATAGCGCCAGACTGCTTCTAAATACTTATAATGTGGAAGTCTTTGTATTAAGAACTAATTGCCTGTGAAATTTCAATAAATGAAATATGGTCTACAACAAATCACATCTCAGGTAGATGGTTTGAAGCTGACATCTACATCAAACAGCCTGACTAATTTGGGGGAGGGGGCAAATCCACATCTTGTATAAAAGAGCTAATATTGCACTTGCCAAGTTTTAACCCAGAGGGAATTTTAGCCCTCAGATATAAATTCAGCAAAATAGGAGGTCTATAATGGAATCACTGACAAGAACTTTCAGTATAGCGTTGCGAAAGGCAATACTGCAATAAAATGGAATGACCTGTGAGATAAAATGTGTAATCTTTTGAGTGAGATGTGGCCTAATAACTCAGATGCAGAGAACAGGAATGATTCAGACCCTTCCTCATAGCACCCCTACTATATGGCCTTTATGAAATTCACTACCATTCTCAGTTACTTGCCTCTTTCCAAGCTAAAGCTCACATTTCTGTATCACCTAACTGAAGAGCAGGATTAAAAATGAAAAACTTGAAAAGCCTTTATTTATGACAGGCAGTAGTCTAGGAAAAGCTGCTTTTCAACATGTAAATACATTGAAGCAGAAGACACAGGGATGGCCCAATCCCATTTTGTAATTAAAATAGAGGCCGTTGCTAGACGAGGGTTTAGCCTTGTGCGAGGCCTGGGCTCCCTGCTGTGTGTGCAGATGATGCACAGGAGATCCCGGGGTCAGGCCAGGCTAAACCCTCCCTTGACCTGGGATAACCAGATCCACTTGTGGCCCGGTTTTTCCTCAGCCCCAGGCTGAGCCCCGGGTTGCAGAAGGTCTAGCTGGTTCCGTGGCTTTTCCCAGCTACGTGGCTTACTCACGAGTAGCTGGGAAAAGCCACACACTGGGCACAGTGCTCCATAGGAGCGCTGTGCCCATCAGGCTGGGAGGGTAAAATCATGGGGGGAGAGATGGGGGCCGGGGGGAAAGAGCAGACCCGGTGGGAGAGATGGGGGGAAGAGCAGAGCCAGGGTGGGGAGATCACGGACAGAGGGGCAGAGGAGGCATCGGACATGGCGGGCGGGTGATCGGGTGATCAGGCGGCCATGGTGAGCGGGCAGGGGGGGCATCAGACATGGCAGATGGGGGGAAGAAGAACAGGGCCAGGGCAAGGAGATTGGGGATGGGGGGAAGAAGAACAGGGCCAGGGCAAGGAGATTGGGGATGGGAGGAAGAAGAACAGGGCCAGGACAAGGAGATCGGGGACAGGGGGGCAAGAAGAACGGAGCCAGGGCAAGGAGATCGGGGACAGGGGAAAGAAGAACAGGGCCAGGGCAAGGAGATTGGGGACAGGGGAAAGAAGAATGGGGACAGGGGAAAGAAGAACGGGGACGGGGGGAAGAAGAACGGGGCCAGGGTGGGGAGATCACAGCTGGGGGGGCGGAGGGAGCATCAGACATGGCGACCGGGGGGGTAGATGGGCGAGTGAGCGGGGGTGGACATGGTGAGCAGGGGGCGGATGGGCGAGCAAGCGGGCGGGGGGGGCATCAGACATTGTGGGGGGAAATTGGGGGCAGGGGGAGTGGGGAACCCTTTACTTTTTTAAAAAAAGACTTACCTTTTCGTTGGTGCGCTCCTGCGCACATGGCCACTTTAAGATTAGAAAAAAATGGCTGACGCGACGGGGCTTTCCCTTACCCAGTCGCATGTTATGTCTAGCTAGGGGTGACGGCCCGCGCTAGCTGCAGCGCGGCCTCGCCCCTACTCCCCACTGGATTATCAGGTAGGTCTAGCAAGGCCCATAGAAACACACACCAGCAGATTCACATGACAGAATAAGGTTAAGAAACTGCCTTATACTGGGTTGGATCATTGGTCTATATAGCCCAGTATTGTCAACACTGGCAGCAATGACTCTCCGGAGTTTCAGGCAGGAGTTTTGCCAGCCATCACCAGGAATTGAACCTGAGATCTTCCGCGTGGAAAGCAGGGGCTCTGCCACTGAGTCACGTGACATTGGATAACTTTTCTGTAGTCATATGCTGGTACAGAGCCATGAGGTTCCCAATCTTGGGAAATGTTAACATATGGCTCAACAAGGGAGAATGTATTCGGGGCAGGCTTGAATTTGGAGCTTCCATTTACATCATACAAAAACCCACCAAGAAGCCCTGAAGAGCTGAACTGGATGAGACACGCTTTTCATTCTCCTGATGGCTTCTTAAAAATGGACATGGAGCTATAGGTCTGCGTATCTGATAAGAGCAGCAGCTGGGAGCAGGAGGGAGGGTCTTAACCGATGGGCCATTTTTCCAGTCAAAAGGGGGGCTCCTCTGGTGCTTTCTGAAACATGGCACAGGAGATCCTGGGCCCTAAGGGAATGAAGGGTGTCAGAAAAGAAAGGACTTATTAGGGATGGACAAATCTTTCAAGAAGACTTTTCTCTTCTCCCAGGCATTTAACAGCACTTTGTTTTTAACTGTTGTTGTTTAAATGGATACTGTTGTTTTATACTGTTTTTATATTTTTGATGGTTTTAAATTTTTGTATACTTTTTAAATGTTTACTGTTTTTAACTTTTGTAAACCGCCCAGAGAGCTTCGGCTATGGGGAGGTATATAATGTCAGTGTATTCACTCTAAATAAAAAGGATTTTACAGACCTGAATGGCAAGGGTTAACCAAGGTCCTGAAATGAAGGGAGCTAATTGCATCAGCCAGGGTGTGCTGATTAGCAGCACCTGGGATGTTGCTGGTCAGGCTGAAAACACTGTGTATATATTCTGTAGATAATGTTCATGTTGTTGGTTGGGTAGTTGATGAAGTCGGTGGTGGTGGTGGATGGTTGATGAAATTATACTTGTGAGTAATTGGACCAGCAGACTCTGTCTTTCTTCGGACTGGAAGAAGGGAAGCGTGTTAAGTATACGAAAAGAAATACTTGCTTAGTCATTAAAATTGTGTGTGTATGGCTATCTCAGGGTTAAACAGAGAAAGTATCTGTGGGCAATTACCTTGAGATAGAGGCTGTTCTGGGAACCTTGCCAAGATTCTAAGTTAGCCTCATCACAGCTGTATGTAATGTAGATAAGAATTGTGTAGATCTGTATATAGTTTCTCACTTGTGTAAAATGGAACTGATCACTGCTTACTGATCACTGCTCTATGATCACTGCTCTCTGTGCTGATCTGAACTGATCTGAATTGAACTGCACAGAAGCCTGAAGGAAATAAACCAGCTCTGCTGTGTAAGACCTGTGTGATGTGTTTTTGTTTCTGAGCACAAACAGAGTTCCAGAAGGAGAAAAGTTCTGGCAATAACCCAACAAAGGTTATGGGCCCAGTCTAGTCCAGGCAGCCTACACCAGCCTAACCCAGGCAGAAGAACCAGAACTTGGTGGGAACGGTGCAGTATCAGAACCAGAACCAGGAGTCTGCTAAAAAAAAGAAGACTGTTGATGGAGGAAGACATCAAGCTAAAGTCAGTGCTGCAAAGTGAGGAAGAATCTCAGTCGGCTGACTCTGAGGAGGACTCTGAGCAGGAGGACAGTGAGATACCAATTCCTAAAGCAGAGGGAATGGCAGGAGCTAATATGTCTGGTTTGCATCAATTGTTAGAAAAGCTGAATGACTCTAACTATGCATTATGGTCTTACAAAATGCAAATGTATCTGATTCAGGCTGAACTGTGGTATGTAGTCACAGAGGATCCACCAGATAGAGCAGATCCACAGAATGCTAAATGGTTTAAGGACGATGCAAAAGCAATGGCAGTTATTGCATTAGCTGTGGAAGACTCTCAAATTTCCTTCATTCAGTTTTTGAATACATCAAAAGAGTGCTGGAATGCGCTACAAGCTGTATATCAAAGAGAAACAGCGGGCAGTAAAGTAATTCTAACCCGGAAACTGTATGGAATGAAGCTGAAACCAGGGGAGTCTATGTCAAACCATTTGAAAAGCATGAGAGAAATCTTCAATCAACTCAGGGCACGAGGGATGGAGTTTACAACTATACACCAAGTCTATGTGATTTTGTCAAGTCTTGATTCATCGTACGACGCGGTTGTCACCATGATGGAAAGTCAAGAGGAGAAAAATTTAACCCTTGAGTATGTAGCTGGAAAACTACTGGAAACCTATGAAAGAAGACAAGCTTCAAAACAACAGAGCCTTAAACATCCTGTGGCTGAATTTCAACAAAGCCATAAATCTTCTGATGTGGTGGCTGCATTAAAGGCAAGGAAATGCTTTAACTGTGGTTCCACAGGACACTTAAGGCGGGATTGCAACAACAAGAAGAAAAAGCAGTCAACAGCAAAGTGGAGAGAAGAAAACAACATGAATGAAGCTGAATCAACAAAGAAGTGTCTTCTAGCAAGAGTCAAAGAGACAATGAATCCTTGGTTTTTGGACTCTGGGGCTTCAATAAGTATGGCAAAAGACAAACTTTCATTTGTAACCTTGGAAACTTCTACTTCAAAGCAAAAGTGTGTTACCCTTGCAAATGGAACAAAAATCCAGATTTGTGGTGTGGGTAATGTATATTTTGATTGTCTGGGAGTTGAACTACAAAGTGTTTTATATGTACCAGAATTAGAAACAAACCTTCTAAGTGTGTTTCAGTTAACAGAAATGGGGTATGAGGTTTGTTTTACTGAAGAAAATTGTACTATAAAACAGGGAAACAAGGTGTGTGTGCAGGGAATAATGAAAGAATCTTTGTATGTGATTAATACTTGTACAGAAAATGAAGTTGTAGCCAGCAAAGTCACAACAAAAACAATAGCCAATTGCAAACCACACCAAGAATGTATCCATTTAACTCATAAAAGGTTTGGTCATGCTAACTATAAAACAATTTCTAAGATTCCAGAATTGTGTGAAGGGGTGAAAATCAAACCATGTTCTAACTATGTAGAATGTAATGTATGCAGTGAAACCAAGTGTCATAAGTCAAACATTCCAAAACATAGTGAGAGAACAACAAAAAGAATTTTTGAATTAATTCATGCAGATCTTGCAGGTCCTTTTGAGACAAGTCAAGGAGGAAACAGATTTTTCTTGTCTATTGTTGATGATTACAGTAGATTTGGATTTGTGTATGTGTTAAAACAGAAGAGTGAAACTTTTGGAAAGTTTAAAGCGTTTGTTAAGTGGAGTAAAAATAGATTTAAAGAACCTATAGCTAATCTAAGAACGGACCGGGGAGGTGAATTTCTTAGCAACCAATTAAAAAAATTCCTCAGTGATGAGGGTATACAACATGACCTTACTGCTCCATATTCACCATTTCAAAATGGAGTTGCAGAAAGGAAAAACAGAACCTTGCAGAACATGTTAAGAGCTCTATTGAAAGAGTCAGGATTGTCTAATCTGTTCTGGGCAGAAGCTTTGTCCACCTCAAATTATTTGTTAAACAGGCTTTACCACTCTGTACATGAAAAAACCCCATATGAAATGTTTTACAAAAGAAAACCTAGAGTGTCACATATAAGGGTTTTTGGAAGTAAATGTTTTGCTCATATTCAGAAAGAAAACAGACCAGGAAAGCTAGCTCAAAGAGGTTTGGAATGTAAACTGTTGGGATATGATACACAAACAAAAGGCTATCGTTTGTGGTCTCCATATCACAAAAGTGTAATTGTGAGCAGAGATGTAGTTTTTCATGAACAAATGCAGGAAACAAAACAGTATGTAAGTTTGCCTGTGGAACAGAAAGCTGTAGAAACAGAAGAAATTCCTGAACAATCTCAGCAAGAGAGGGAGGGGGAAGAAACTGTAAAGGAGGAAACTATGCCTGTAACTATGCCAAGACGATCAGAAAGGGAACGCAAAGCTCCAATTCGTTACTCAGATGAATACCAAAGCAAACAGGTTTCTCATAGAGCTTTACTAATAGCCTATGAACCTACTTCATTTGAGGAAATTCAGGAAATGGAACCTACAGAAGCTCAGGGCTGGCATGAAGCAATGTCAGAGGAAATCAGAGCAATGGAAAAAATGAAACGTGGGAGCTAGTACCTTTATCTGAAGGTCGTAAAGCCATTACCTGTAAATGGGTATTCAAAGTAAAACAAAATGAGAAAGGACAGGTGGAACGTTCAATGGTAAAACACAAAGAGATGCTTTTAAAGCTGGGTCTCAGATTGTAACACAATTTAAACAACATGCGCAAGAGGAGGACTGTTAAGTATACGAAAAGAAATACTTGCTTAGTCATTAAAATTGTGTGTGTATGGCTATCTCAGGGTTAAACAGAGAAAGTATCTGTGGGCAATTACCTTGAGATAGAGGCTGTTCTGGGAACCTTGCCAAGATTCTAAGTTAGCCTCATCACAGCTGTATGTAATGTAGATAAGAATTGTGTAGATCTGTATATAGTTTCTCACTTGTGTAAAATGGAACTGATCACTGCTTACTGATCACTGCTCTATGATCACTGCTCTCTGTGCTGATCTGAACTGATCTGAATTGAACTGCACAGAAGCCTGAAGGAAATAAACCAGCTCTGCTGTGTAAGACCTGTGTGATGTGTTTTTGTTTCTGAGCACAAACAGAGTTCCAGAAGGAGAAAAGTTCTGGCAATAACCCAACAAAGCGCGTACTCTGACATATAAATTTAATAAATTGGGCGGTATAAAAATGTAATTAATAAATAAATTTTGCCCAGGTTCTAATTTTTCTACTTTGAAGTCAGCTGCATCCTGTTCCTGCATCAGATTGTGATTTTTTTTTTACACTACATGAAAATCCATACATATTTTCATGCACATTTCTGTGTGCATTATTTCAAATGTATACATTTTTGTAAGGGACTTTTCCTGTTTAATATAGCATTTTGGTGCCCATTTTTCAAATACACTTTTTTGTGCACCCTTTTTCAGATTCCACATTTTTAGTACATATTGTTTTATTTGCAAACTTGAGGAAAGTAACGGATGTCGTTAATTAACTGCATTCCAGTTCATGCATAGATTCAAGAATTACAGATTTGGTAAGTTCACTTTGAAATGAGACCCAAACAAATTCCTCAGCCATCCCTACACTTGACTCAATATCTGGCTTATAGACTGGGCAAAGGTGCAGTTTTGCAAGAATCTCAGCAATAACATTCGTAAGCCATTGTTTTCGATCTGGACTATTTTTGATTTTTCAAGATTAAGAGTCTATTCATTTAACAGTTTCAGAAGAAAAATATTATTATTTCTGGAAATATGAGATTTGGGTTTCATTTACTTCCTGACTAGCTGTCGTGGGGCCAATCTACACCAAGCAGGCTATAACACTTTAAAAACGGTGTGAAAACGGTATATGTAATGTGTCCTGGGCCTGAACAGTTGTCATAACCATTATAAACCATTATAAGCAGTAGTGTAGATCCTGCCCCGGTTAAGGTTTGACTTCACATTTTACAAAAGCAAAGGCGCCTTCAAATTTTTAGAAAGAAAAGTAGCTTCAGAAGACAGAAATGTAGAGCAGATAAAAAGTGGCTTGGAGGGGATACTTATCCCTTGCCCAACCTGCTACTCCTCCACTCCAAATTATCCCTTCAGTGGTTTTCTCATAGGTTCCCAGAAAGCTTTGCTCCCCTGCCTGTGAGTGAATACTTAAGTATTTATTTGTTTAAATTTGTATCCCACGTTTCAAACTAAGGATGGTAGTCAACTAGTGTCTCTCCACTGACAGAAGACATATGTCAGCAGAATGGGGAGGGATGATTTCTGGGGAGGGGTGATTTTTTGGTGATTTTCTCTCCTCCCCACCCCAGTGCCCACCAAGACCTCCCAGAGCAGATCTGGGGTTTTGCAAATTTCACAATAGAAGGGAAAGGCAATCATCCAAGTTTGCCTTGCTTCCTGTTCCGCTGACAGATGCCTTCTGTCAGTGGAGGGCAAGCTTCCTAGTCTAGGGTGGCCAGTTATGAACTGCCAAAAAAAAGGAAATGCATCACCAAAAAAGAGGGCATCAATTTGCATTAAAATATTTGCATAGAAACAAATTTAGAAATAATTACCAAAGACTTCAACCACGTGACCTGTGTGCCTTGCTCAGTGCCCTGCCCAGGCATTGCGAATGGGCAACTTCAAGGCCCAGCCCTTCCTTCTGCTGGTTCTTAAACTTTAAACCAGACTTGGACCTTCAAACAGAGGACTGTCCTTTGTAAAAGAGGAGCCAGATAAGAACCAAAAGATACAATCACAATACAATACCATGATAAAATACTCACTCGTATTAAAAAGAAAGAAAAAAGAGATAAAACAAATAAATTAAGGGCAGATAAGGCTGATGAAAACAGGAACGGGTAAGACAGCTAAAACCAACAAACAGGAACAGGAAAACCGATCAACCCTGGTTCGGTCAACAAAGGTCTTGAAACAAACCAAGTCTTCTCTTGCTGTTGGGAGACCACTAAAGAAGAATCCAGAAAGCAATTTGAAAGCCCAGGTGCACCCACTGAGAAGGCACTCACCTGAGTCCCCACCCCCATTCATACCTCAGATGCCGGCAAACTATCTCCCACAGATCTTTAAAACTTAGCAGGTTCATATTGGAGAAAACTGTTCTTCCGTTAACCAGGCCTCTTAAGCCATTAAGAATAAACCCTCTACTTCAAGTGCTTCCTTAGCTTTGGTGGTGAATGCATATAGGTGAGCTACAGGGACATGGGATTTCCTTATATGAGGCTTGGCATATGCAGCAGGCTTCTGAAAAATGATTAAAGACAGTAGTAAAAGGCAACACACATCTCACTGGTAATCAAGCAAGGCAATTTCTGCAGACTTCCCTTGTGCCAAATCTCTAGGTTCGCCCAGAGGGTCCCAAGACCATTTTCTTAGCCCTTATTTAAAAGGATGAATAGTTTTATTTTCCAAATGAACTTGGCTCTTATTATCCACAAACCAAACAAGGAAGAATGTATTCAACCCCTTTGCTCCAAAATAACCTTTAATATGTTCACCCTCTACCACTGTGAAGAGGTTTCATGTATTCAAAAAAAGAAATGCTGAAGAACCATAATTTTAGAATCCTTACCAAAAAAAAGAAAAGAAAAGAAAGAAATAAAAAATTTAAATAGATGGATTCTTGTTCTCTCATTGACTTCCCTTCCATAGCCCTTCAAGCTAAAAGCGCAAAGTGCAGCCCATATGTTCTTTTACCATTTACTCCTGAGGAACATTGACCACAGAAGTCAGCAAGCATTCATCATGAGCTTTGGGCAACTTTCCTTGGCTATGGCCTCAGGCAATGCTTAGGGCTGAGAACATTTGCAGCAGAGGAGGGAGGAGAGTGGGTTGTGTGTGTGTGTGTTTTAATAAAAATGCACTAGTAGAATACGTTTCTTCTACTACAAGTACAAAAACAAAACACCTCCTAACCAATATTTTTCTTCCGTGTCTTCTGCTCGTTCTCTTATGACTTTGCAGCCCACCAATATGCTAATTATCAGAACTCTGTAGTGACCTACTTAGCCGCACACAGTCCTGCAAGAGCTCCCCATAACATGTCAAATTGAATCCAAGCTGAGAAGTGCAAGCCCTGTCTACCTCGACACACTTAGCACAAAGGTTGGGAGGAAGGGGGAGAAAACAAGCAAGGGGAAGAAAAGCTAGGTCAAGTTCACTTGTTAATTCTGGGCTTTTGTGACATAAAAACATGTTTGCCACAATGTAGTGCCATAAGGGCTAACACAATTTCTCATGTAAAAGGATTCACACAGTAAGCGGAAGGAAGGAACTGTCTTGTGCTGCTTTTTCCCCCTTTCTTTTTTTAAATATACCCGAGAGATCTTCAGGCAGACTTCATTAAACTATTCATTATTTCTACTCCTATCATGCAGATTAAAGAAAACACAAGCCACTGAGCACTCCTTTCAAATAGGTCCCATGGAAATGAATGGGGTTTGAACAGAAGCAACATTTGGTTGATTGTGCCTTTAGCTTTTCAAAACATTTAATCCATCTCTTAATCATTTTTCCCCAGTCTTTAGTTTTAAAAAGTATAGATTTCCTTGGAATACTAACAGGATTTTTCTTTTTCTGTTTAATGTGTTTTCTGTACTAAATTGGGCTGGTGATCATATTCACAGTACAGGGTGCCCACTTAGGCATCACATTCCATCACTAAAAAAACAGGGCATGAAATTTGAACATAATGATACAGATAGATGGACAGACAGAAACACCCACATCCACACAATTAGAAATAATTACTTGAATTTAAATAGAAATAGACTACATGTCACCACAGTGAGAAGACCATGAGCAGGTGACCTGTGTGCCTGCTCAGTCTGCTGTCTAGGTACTAACTGTTGATAGGCAACTTCAAGGCCCCTGCCGCTCTCTTTTTTAAGGTTCTTTATCTTTAAACTGGATTGGGCCCGGATAGCCTTTCAAACACGAGATGTCTTCAGACAGAGGATTGCCCCTCTATCAACCTTTCTAATACAAGTGTGCAAGATCAATGGATCTTGTTCCTTATGGGCCTTAGATCTACAGTCCACTCAGAGTACAGCTTTTAGCATGTAGGCTCCCTCTCTGTGGAATTCCCCTGCCAGTTGCTCTCTTTTGTGTGTCTGCTAGACATTTTTATTTAAATAACCCTTCTCTGAGTACCAGCCAGTTGTTTTTGGTTTTTGTTTTGTATGATTTGATATTAGGGTGTGTGTGTGTGTGTTTTCCCAAGATGAAATAATGGGACACAACACTCTCCCCTACATAATATCTGAGATAGGCACTCCATGCAAAAGCCAAATTTATGCTATTCAATCTCATCAAGAAAGAAGAGGGAAGTCGTGTAAAGCAGCCTTACCAATCTGTAGGCTTTCACGTGAAAAGGCGGTGTCCACGGGGATGTTTGTTTGAACAGATCAGATCAGAACAGGCTGTGGGTGTCAGTCATACACTCTCTCTAAAGAAAGTTGTTTGGGCTGATGCAGCACCACAACAACATATACAAATTCATTACGGCAGAGATCCTAAGCATTCTTCTAATGTGTGTTTGTTTGCAGGATTTTTTACACTAATAGAATCCACAAGAAAATTTTACAATAAAATTACAAAATTACACAACAATCACATGAATACTAATACTAAGGCCATTGCTAGACGAGGTCTTAGCCCGGTGTGAGACCCAGTCTCCTTCCTGAGGCTGGGGCTGCGGAAGGTCTAGCAGGGTCCTTGGCTTTTCCTGGCTGCTCGCTTACTCCAATGGAGCGCTGTGCCCATCGGGCCGGGGGGGGGAATCATGGGGGGGAGAAGATGGGGGCTGGGGGAAAGACCGGACCTGGCAGGAGAGAGGGGGGGAGAAGAACGGGGACGGGCATCGGGGACCGGGGGGGAAGAAGGATGGGGACAGGGCCTGGTGAGCGGCGACGGGCATCGGGGACGGGGGGGAAGAAGGATGGGGACAGGGCATGGCGAGCGGCAACGGGCATTGGGGACCAGGGGGAAGAAGGACGGGGACAGGGCCTGGTGAGCGGCGACGGGCATCGGGGAAGAGGGATGGGGACAGGGCCTGGCGAGCGGGGACGGGCATCGGGGACAGGGGGGAAGAAGGATGGGGACAGGGCCTGGCGAGCGGGGATGGGCATCGGGGACCGGGGGGAAGAAGGACGGGGACAGGGCCTGGTGAGTGGCGACGGGCATCGGGGACGGGGGGGAAGAAGGACGGGGACAGGGCCTGGCGAGCGGGGACGGGCAGGGGGAGCGGGGAACCCTTTATTTTTTTTTAAAAAAAAAAACCTACCTTCTTTGGCGGTGCACTCCTGCGCACATGCCCTTTAAGGGGGGGGGAACTGGAGCACGCGACGGGGCTTTCCTTTGCCCCGTCGCGTGTTGACGTCTAGAAAAAGGCGACGGCATGTGCTAGCTGTAGCGCGCTGTCGCCCCTCCTCCCAGACAGATTATCTGGTAGGTCTAGCAAGGCCCTAAGATAAAATGGCAGCACTAAATAAACAAAGAGAGAGGGCTCAAATTATAAAGGAAAGGGTAGGGGGGGACCCTTCATGAAATCTACAAGGAAATCTGTTTCCTCCCAATGTTACCTTCCCCATAGGCTTCTTAAAAGTAACTTCACAAAAGTAAGGGTGCAGCCCTCTCGGGGTTCCCTGTAATTCAAGTGGAAATTCATATCAAAAATAACCTAAATGCACTGTGAAATTTAAAGGCTAATATAAAAGATAACCTAAAGCCTGGAGAATTAGTATGGTTGTAAGCTACAAAACATCTCATTCATGACCTCCAAAAATTCACCTCAATGAGCTGAAAAGGAGAAACAGAGGTGGGTGTAATCAATAAGCACAATGATGGCACCTCAGTCCAAAATCCCTGGATGACTTCACCCAACCACTGTACCCAGAACTTAAATTATATATGTGGGGAGGAGAACAAATTTCATATCTGTGGAACTCCATACCACAAAGGACATGAAGCATAGCAACATTCCCCACTTTCAGGGGTCCTGAGAACTACTTGTTAGATGGGAACAGAGTGAACAAATTATGGTGTCTTGAACACCCTATTCAATCAAACAGGTGATCCTAAAGAAAACCATGGCTGATGGTGTGGAAACCAAACAAAATGTCTAGAGAACCAAGGAGATCACATCCCCACTTAGACTTATTGAACTTAGTGGGGCTTAGCCAGCATTCTGATTTTGTTTCACATTCATGCTTCTTTTATTTTCAATCTGGTCAAATAACCCATGCACAGTATCCAACACTGCTGCTGCTATCTCTGCTAGTTCCATTGCACCTACAGGAACTACCACTAATGCAATAGCAACTAGTGCTTCTGAAAGCAATCCTAGAAAATAGCACAAATGCTTGTTTCTGGAATAGGACAAGTGAGCCAAGTTCCCTTCTGTGAGCTCTGCTGACCCGCCCCATTCTGGAAACACATGTTTCTCCTATTTCTGGTTGCCTTACAAAGTGGTAGCCTCCTATTTCACTAGCTGTGGGTCCCTCAAACACACAGGGGGTATTGGATACTGCCCCATAGATCCTACAGAGCTACATGATTACATCAATGAGCATTGGGATTTCTTCTTTGAAAATATGCTGTAGACTCACTTCCAAGAAGCATAAGTCTTGGTCCAGTAAGTGGGTATGTGTGTCTGCACAGTCCTGTATCTGGCTATGTGTGTAGTATACATCTTTTTTCTTTCTTTGTATTTTAGTTAGAGGTATAAGCAAATAGCATTGTCTTCTAAAATTTTATGTATTTATACTTATTTGTTGTTCCCCACCTCGATCCAAATGGAGAGGCGGGTAAGAATTATTATTATTATTATTATTATTATTATTATTATTATTATTATTATATTCCCACTGTTCTGTAAAAGAAAGATTATTATTATTATTATTATATTATTATTATTTATTTATTTATTTATTTATATAGCACCATCAATGTACATGGTGCTGTACAGAGTAAAACAGTAAATAGCAAGGCCCTGCCGCATAGGCTTACAATCTAATAAAATCATAGTAAAACAATAAGGAGGGGAAGAGAATGCCAACAGGCACAGGGTAGGGTAAGCAGGCACAGGGTAGGGTAA
This sequence comes from Elgaria multicarinata webbii, assembly GCF_023053635.1. NCBI lineage: Eukaryota > Metazoa > Chordata > Lepidosauria > Squamata > Anguidae > Elgaria > Elgaria multicarinata. The sequence continues at coordinate 135,852,181 of NC_086172.1, read as the reverse complement.
AACTAACAGTATAAAGTCCGCACAACATCAAGTTTTAAAAGCTTTAGGAAAAAGAAAAGTTTTTAGTTGAGCTTTAAAAGCTGCAATTGAACTTGTAGTTCTCAAATGTTCTGGAAGAGCGTTCCAGGCGTAAGGGGCAGCAGAAGAAAATGGACGAAGCCGAGCAAGGGAAGTAGAGGCCCTTGGGCAGGCGAGAAACATGGCATCAGAGGAGCGAAGAGCACGAGCGGGGCAATAGTGTGAGATGAGAGAGGAGAGATAGGAAGGAGCTAGACCATGAAAAGCTTTGAAGTTTAACAGGAGAAGTTTATATTGGATTCTGAAGTGAATTGGAAGCCAATGAAGAGATTTCAGAAGCGGAGTAACATGGTCAGAGTGGCGAGCCAAGAAGATGATCTTTGCGGCAGAGTGGTGAACAGAAACCAACGGACTGATGTGAGAAGAAGGAAGGCCAGAGAGAAGAAAGTTGCAGTAGTCCAACCGTGAAATAACCAGCGCATGAACAAGCGTCTTGGCAGAAGAGACAGACAAAAATGATCGAATCCTGGCAATATTATACAGGAAAAAACGACAAGATTTAGCTACTGCCTCAATATGAGGAATAATTGTTTTAATAATAATAATAATAATAATAATAATAATAATAATAATAATAAATTATTTTATATATCCATACATGCTGTGCCTCCCTGTAGACTCCGAGGGAATCTACACTAGTCAAGTTAGAACGTTTCTTACCATTTTTAAGTGACCATTTCGTAGTATTACGCCATATGACGTTCAGTTTGTCACGTTTTATTGTTGTCTTTTTTCCGGTTTTTATTTTGAACTTCTCTGAAATAAGTCGTTCTATTTGGTATGATGTGGCCGATTTCATTGTATTAAATGGGTTTCCTGTATTTTTTAATTAGCCAGTTGCATTCCTGGAGGGATGTTTATGTGAAGTTGGAGCAGTTTTTTTTCCTTTCAAGCCTCTTTTTTGCAGCCACTTCCAGTTTAACTTTTGGGAGGCTATTTGGTGGATTGTTTGCAGGTGGAGGATTGTCTTGGAGAGAAGAGGAAGTGGGAGGGGAAAATGGCAGACGGGGAAATAGAACAAACGGATTTATTTTCTTAGTGTGGCCAAAAGGAATGCATTCCCATGGAAAGAGAAAACGTAAGTAAACGTTTAAAAAATTGCTACGTTTTAAAGCGTTCAAAAACAAAACATTCAATGACTATAAAAACAACATTTCACATACTAGTGTAGATCCCCTCTCCCAGTCCAGCATTTAGATAGTTCTGAACATTGTGGAAGTCCAGGTAAGGTACAGGTCTCTCCATGTGGTCGTGAGAGTAAAAAACATGAGGGGGTGTCAAAAATACTTGCTGAGTCAATCAATGCTCAATTCACAAACCATAACTGGTGCTAGGGAGAGGGGAGACGGGGGGGGGGGGACACCTTAAAGTTCAAGGAAGCTGATGTAAAAACCACTGGCCAAGTAAGCTCTTAAATGTCTACGTAACGTCCTTTCACCAGTCTTGCTTCTCCAACATCTGCCCATAAACTCCAGACCAATGGTTGGGGAGCAGAGGCAGGAGGGAGACCCAACTGGTGACATGTTGGGGGTCTCTATCTCTTCTGTGGCACTCCGCAGACATATCTTGCATAGAACAACTGACAACTGCAATGTTTATTTTTTTTAAAAAAATTAAAATGGCACCATTCAGGTCATTGAGCAGAAAATAACAGATTGCAGGAATCTGCTACTGTCTTTATAGCGAGAACAGCATTCCATCATTCTATGCAAAATCATTTGATCTAGTCAGACTAAAGTTCATCTACAAGGTACATTGAGCTGTATGGTTGGCAGACTACCAATATCTTTAGGGAAATGCAGTGTAGCTAGATTGCCAAGTTCCTGTTCCACAGATATTGGACACAATGCTGAGCCTGAGGATATGATTTCACACACTACTGGTATGTTACCCAACACTCTTGCTAAGGATGTGCTCCAGCAAGTTTTCTTTTTGGATGAACAAATATTACAAGTAAGATTCCCACATGTCACAAATACCCTCAGTTGAAGGCCTGTCAGGTTAAAAAGCCTGCTTTTAAGTAATTCTTAGAATGAATGGACTTTCATTGTATAGTAGTCTGATATGCCTATATTAACATAATAATAGGCCAGTGGTATTCAAATTCCTACCTCAGGAAACCTCTATCTTCCACATCAATCTGACTGTTGTGGAACCATGGCACATTGCACAATATTCTGGAGTGCATTATAGGGGGCACACTCTCAGTTTGTAAAAGACACCAGTAAGGCTTCTTGGGCTAGCCATGATGCAAAGCCGCTATTGTTGTCAGCTCCCCTCCAGACTAACAATAGCAGCTCACTTAGCAGTACCAATCAGGTAGATTTGTAGAGCCCATGCTTTGCACACAGAAAGTCCCAGGTTCAATATCCAGCATCTCCAGGTAGGGCAGGGGGAAAATCCAGCCTGATACCCTAGAGAGCCGTGGCCTGTCAGCATCAACAATACTGGACTAGATGGACCAATGATCTGACTCAGTATATAGGCTTCCTATGTTCCTATCTCCTTGCTGCTTAGCCCTTGATAACACTCCCTATTAACTATAAGCATACTTAAACTATGGTGTTCACTTCCACAAGACATACTGATGGCCACAAATCTGGAGGGCTTTCAAGGGGGACCGAGATATTCATGGAAGATAAGGCTACAAGTCGTGATGAGTTATGCTGGGCTATGCCTTACCTCCAGTATCAGAGGCAGTGTGCTTCTGAATATCAGTTACTGAGGTATACATGTGGTTGTGGGAGGGTGCTCTTGCACTCATGTCCTACTTGTGTGTTTTTCACAAGCAGCTGGACTATTATTATTATTAATAATAATAATAATAAATCTAAAATCACTGTAACAGACAGGGGAGGGAGGGGAAAAACCAGTTGGGGGAGGGACATTAAAACTAAATATAGACTAGTATGATCACACTACAGTTTTCAAGCGATATTTAAAAACAGAAATTGACGTCATGGTCCACAAATGCACTGGAAGAGAATTCCAGGCATAGGGGGCAGCGAGCGAGAATGGGCGAAGATGAGCGAGGTGGGCCCTTGGTCTGTTCTTGCACAGCTCTTCTTATGTTCTTATCCCCAGACTTCCACACAAAACTGTTAGAAAATGAAAAATCACTTTCACAGATAAAAAGGTGTTTAGCAAAGGTTGACTATAATGAAAAAGACAGTAAGTAGCAGGTTACGCTAAAGAGTCCTAGAAATGTACTCCTGTTCATTTCAAAGGGTTTGGGACAGAAGCAACCCTTTTTAGAGTTTGCCTATAATTACAAGAAAAAAGTGGGCAGGTAACAAAATATTGCAGCATATCCCCAGACCCTAATAGGAATAATACTTCTCCCCTGTAGAAATGGCATGTGGAGCATCCGTTTCCTGCCAGAGATTCTGAAACTGGATTTCCTGGTCCCATTCTCAGTTGTAAAAGACACACTTTTGAAGCTTGGGGAACACCCAGTATCACTTGTGGGTGCTCTCCAAGCTTTTTCAGCAGCATATACAATTTAGTGCAAGTCTTTCATCATTGCCTCCTTTTAAGTGGCATTGAAAACAGTGTTATTTTGGAAGGCATTTTTTAAAATAATAATAATTGTACACATAAAAACATCTCACATTAATAAATGTGCACTAGGGTGAAACAATCCAATAATTATTATACTAAGGTCAAACAAAGGAGATATCAAGAAATACAAACGCCAAAAGAATAACCACAGGGGTAGCAGCCTTTGTAGCTAGAGTCAGTCAGTCAGGGCCCTAGCCTCACAGGCCAGGTGGAATAAGCCAGAGAAGCAGGGACAAGGTCTTGCTGGACTCACAGTTAGATGGTCTCTAGGCCTTTCATTAGTGCTACCTCTACCTGCCTGGGATTGAAAACACTTTACCAGCCACTATACATGTCTGGTCAGCTTCAATAGGCCAGGTCAGGAGTGCAGAACTCTTTCAGCCTGAGAATTAGATCCCATTGGGGCTGCATTCCTCTGGTGGTGGGGTCAGGTGAAGTGGCATGGCCTTCTGGGAAATCCCAGAGGTCTAGATTAAGGCTGGATTTGATGCTCTGTTCCCCTGGCTTGGTGATTCACTGGTTCAATGGGCCTGCAGTATACATTTCTTCCATTTTCAGATACCAAATGTAGAATAGACTACACCCCTCTAATCCTGATTGTGCAGCTTCCATTGCACTGTTCCTCTGCAGAAACAATCAGCAATTTTATTTTCATAGTTAATTGATTCCCTTCTCGAGAAACCTGACCCAAAATAGTTGATGTAGTGAGTCTTTTCCGCTGCTGACTACTGTGATCCTAACCATATGTCCACTTTTCTGTAGTTAAAGGCAAACATCCAGCTGACGACAAAATGATAAATGCAAGTGAAAAACAATACAACACTCAGATGAAAGGGCTGTGGTTACTAGTCTGATTACTATGGTAGAGCATCAATTATATGCTAGTAACATTCAGTAGTTTATACTTTTTTCAATATAAATACTTCACACTGTAAGTGGATCTCTGGGTTACCATAGTACATGTGTAATTTTACATTCTAATTTAGTTAACAAGTACTTGAAATGGAAACTGTTTTTATTAGGATCCATGGGATGTCTATGAACTCCTTTTTCCAAGCATATGAGATATAAAGGCATTTCTTTTCCTGAATATATGCAAAAGATTTGAGTTTCCCCAATTTACTTCTCAACTTATTGGCTAAGAGCATGTGTAGCTAGAAACATGGTATTTCCGGTAAATTGAGTACAAAAGGAAGAAATATAAATTAATTAAGAATTGAATATGAATCATCATTTCCATAATTACTGTAAATGTTAATTATACTGTTCTAAAGTGTGATCATATTCATTTTTCAATCCCTTTTTTTTAAAGTACATTGTGTGATATATATCTCAATTCAAAAGGGAAAAAGCCCCCTTTATAAAAGGCCACTAAGTTAATGCATTGGATCTTTTCCACTGTGAAATTATGCTCCCCGCCCCCCCGGTGATAAATCAGCAACTCAATTAACAGGAGATCCTATGTCCAAGAGTAGCTGCAGACACCGTCTTTTCACTTATGTTGGTAAAATTATGGGAGAAAAGAGCATTTATTATGTGTTACAATGCTTCATTTCTTTAAATATATTACTTCCATTAAGTATAAAAGTCTTCCTGGTAAGTGTTGAGGTGATTCTTGGTCTTGGATGGAGATGCAGTAACAACATGGCATGTGTCAGTCAAATGGACAGGACAAGCTTTCTCCTCTAGACACCCTTCAAGTATAGGTTTTGAAGATAGTCTAAGATTATGCTGTAACTGGCTGCACTTTTATATTTTCAAAAATTATAATGGATACTTCAGAGATATGTGAGGCAGTAAAAAGCAAGCATTGTTACATCTATTCACAAGGAACATTAACAGTTTCGGCCTTCTTTTTTTAAAGAATTGTCATCCAGGTCTGGAAGCTTACATTTATCCGTGAGATCCCAATAATTTTATTTAGATCTACTCTTTGGGGCACTGTAGAAGTGAATAAGTTGATTAATTAGTTTCTCAAAAGAAAAGAAAAAAAGGATTTCTGGTGCATATCTGAAATCCAGTATGTAGTTTTCTTTTACTGTTATCCACGATCTTCATAAATAATATTTTATTCCTAAAATGCAATCTAAGAATATTCAGTAGAAAGAAGATTCTACTGAACTCATTGTCCTATCCTGGTTCAAAGTTCTCTTTTCAATCATTCTTTCCTAGTTTCAGTAAGCTTCCTACCGTTTTCTTGGTCTCAAGCTGGTTGGTATCTCCAAAGGCCCTATTTTTAGTGGTCTTCTGCTTATCATGTATCTATTATCCACTCCTTATTTAATATCTATGAATCTTCATTGTGAAACTTCGACTCTATAGCTGAGTTCAGAGGTACACTCTTAATTAGTCAAGATATACATTGACATACAGAAAGATGACTGTTAGGGGTGGATGAATTCATTTATTTCTAATCTGAATTATTTTCACATGTTCATCCATAAGCCTGTTCCAACTTATTTATCTGCAAAAACAAAACCCACCACCCACCCCTTTTTAATCTGCATGAAAAAAATCACATTTACACGTGCATTTAAATATTGATTTTCAATTTATTTTCTGTCAAAATAGCATTTTAAATTTTCTCTCTCTCAAAATGCAGTTTTAAACATATTTCATTATGTACGACAAGGGAATCAATTACCTAAGAAGGTCGTGGGCTCTCCCACAATAAAGACATTCAAGAGGCAGCTGGACAGCCATCTGTCAGGTATGCTTTAAGGTGGATTTCTGCATTGAGCAGGGGGTTGGACTCGATGGCCTTATAGGCCCCTTCCAGCTCTACTATTCTATGATTCTATATTTTGAGCTAAGAACAGCATTGGACCATTTGGGAAGTGTGAAAGCTGGTTGATAATGGAATTGTGATCCACACATTCGTCCAGGAGGTGTGGATCGTGTCAGTTTATATTGGAATTTGCAACGTTTAAATTCCTCAAGTACCCCTAGTGTCTGCATCCCCCTGTCTTGAGCTAGACTGGTCTATTTCTTTAGATCCCAGTTCTAGACTTAAACTGAGATGGAAAGAGAGAGAAAATTTATGAGAATAATAATGATTGTAAAGGGGAGAAAGTGGGAGGATGAAAAGAGTACCCTATGCATGGTACTTAAACTGCTTAACACAAAAATATACGTGTTAATAACTTTTGTACATGAACAAAGTGAAGTAGTGAAATGCTACGATTACTTTGCCTTATGAAAAATGTTGACTCCTGAGCACGTAACAACTTTCCTTCTTCTGTAGTTGCTTTGATGTTCATATAGTCCCTTATATATACAAATATTTCAATATTGATTTACTCTGAATTCTCTCATATAAACAGAAAGCAGTGAATGAAAACTGAAATCGGAGTCATACGATTTACGAACAGCAACAGGCTCTGACTTGAAAACAGAGGATAATTTACTGGGACTAAAATTGGCAGTGGGCGTAATATACTTGGCACATTTTTAAATATCTTTAGCATATTCTGCTTCAAACTTGTTAAAAGGATATGCTGTAATTGAGCTGCTTTTACTGACAGTGTTGAAGAACATTGCCAGAAGTTGTACTGTATATATACACAAAAAACAGTACTATGAAATTTCTTCTAGACTATTGGATTTGATGGCATTCTTTCGTTGGATTTAAGGGGGAACAAAATCTACTTAACTAGGTGCAGAAAATTCTGGCACAAACTGGAGGAAGGACTCCAAAAGCTGTGGGATATAAAGAAAGACGGGACAGTATTCACAATAAGTAAGATGGGGACCATTAGTCCACCTAGCCCAATAGCTTCTACAAACAGCTAATGGCAACTTAAGTAAAAGTCTTTCTCTGCTTTGGACCATCTGCATGCAAAGCACATGTGGTGTATGATGAAGCTGTGGTGCTTCAGCTCCAGCAGAACCCCCTTTGGTCACTGCCAGTGCAGGCTGCCATGTCCCTCCCACCCCTCAGAATGCCCTCTGAGTCAGAGCACTCAGTGCAGTATTCTGGAGGGAAATTGGCAGCCTGACTGACAGCCACTGTAACGGCCGTCACCAGAACCACCACAAGATACAACAGTGAAACAAGGCGAAAAGAGGAGCGAATAATTTCTTTTCTCTTTTGCACCTTAAACCACCACCACCACCACACATACACACACACACACCAAAATGGAACAAATATCTTTCAAGGAGAACTTAAGAACGTAAGAAAGGCCATGCTGGATCAGACCAAGAGTCCATCTGGTCCAGCATTCTGTTCGCACAGTAGCCAACCAGCTGGAAACCCACAAGAAAGATGTAAATGCAACAGCAGCCTCCGGCAACTGGTGTACATAGGCATACTTCATCTGATACTGGAAGTAGCATATAGCCATCAAAACTAATAGCCATTGATAGCCTTCCCTTCCATGAATTTGTCTAAACCCCTTTTAAAGCCACCCAAATTGGTGGCCATAACTACATTGATGGTGCTATATAAATAAATAAATAAATAAATAATAATAATAATAATAATAATAATAATAATAATAATCTTGTGGTAGCGAATTCCATAGTTTAACTATGCGCTGTGTGAAGAAGGGTGTCCCTTTATCTGTCCTGAATCTCCCACTATTTCCACTACATAGGCAGTTCCACTAAGTGAAGAAGAGGAAAATAAATACATATTGGAAAAGGTACCACACACTGTGGCCATAATCTAACATAGGCAAACCTTAGCTCAGTCTTCCTCCACCTGGTGCCCTTCAGATGTTTTGTCTTCAACTCCCATTAACCCCAGCCAGCATGGCCAATAATCAGGAATTATGGGAGTTGTAGACCAAAACATCTGGAGGGCTCTAAGTAGGAGAAGGCTGCCTTCATTTATCAAAGTCAATGGTTTTAACTAAGCCTGTGTTGGATTTTGGCCAATATGTTTACAAGAACAACACTTTCTCTTGTCTTTGGCTTCTTCATATAATTATCTTGGCTGAATGACAAAGGGAAAAAAGCCCTGTCTGTCATTGGCATGTTTGAACATATCAGTCTTGCAAATCAGTCAATAAAGTCTATCAGTGGTTGTTTTACTTGCCTGCTACTGCCTGTAGCAAAATATCACAAAAGCTAAATGATGAGCTTAACCCTCAGTCAGGAATTTCAGCAATCTTCTCGTCATTTACAAACCCTGAACAACGATGACTTCATGGAAACACTAAAAAACACAAGAACTTGAACGAACTTGCACTTGATCTTAATTAAGCATGAGGTATAATAATACCTGTACATCCTGCTTTTATAATAATTTAATTAAGAAATGAGAACTAGGAACACACTTAGAACAAGTTTATGGCTCCGATCAATTAGAAACTGGGAAAAAAATTCGTAATCATACAGAGGCAATGCTGATCAGAAGGGACCTGAGATAGGAACATTGGAAGCTGCATTATACTGAGCCCTTAGCTAGACTTTCCTGATAGTCTACGACAGAGGAGGGACGATCTTGCATTGCGATTAACGCGAGATCCCTCCTCTGTTTACATGTGAGGTGCAACGACCAACCAAAGGAAGAGAGAGCGCCATTTTTTATTTTTAAAGGAAGAGGAGCGCACGAACGCTCATGCACTAAAGGTAGGTGCTTTTTTAAAAGATAAATTAATTTCCCCACTCCCCCCACCCTACCCCCGATGGGCGCAACACTCCCATTCACGGCTCATGGCTCTGCGCGAGTAATCGCACGGAGTCGGGTCAAACCACGGCAACAGGCCACACGTTCCACGGTCTCGGGCTCGAGACTGTGGAAAAAGCAGGCCCAAAGTGGAGGGCTCTATCCCAGGGCAAGGGAGGGATGATCCCTCCCTGATCCCAGGATCCCCTGTGTGTCATGTGGATGCACAGGGACAATCCTGGGGTTCGCCCCGTGATAAAACCCAGTCTAGATAAGGCCTGAGTCAGACCATTGGTTCATCAAGCCCAGTGTTGGTGCCACTGACTGGTAGTGGCTCTCCAGAGTTTTAGACTGGATTCTTTGTTCACCCTACTTGGAGAACCTGGGGATTGAACCTGGGACCTTCTGCATGCAAAGCTTGTGCTCTAACCCACTGAGCCTGGGATGTCCTGCTGGAAATCATTGAAATCATTGCTAATAGAAACTACAATAATAAAACCAAGACACTTAACATGGAGGAATTCTTACATAAAGCATTAGTTCCCCAGCTTAGTTCACTATTAGAGCATAACATAGTTTGTAATCAGTTTCCAAAACATGATCTATACTTGGTGGATTCAATTGAGCAGAAACCACAGTTCCACTTCTAAAAGACCTCCTAAGAAGGTTATGGTTTAAGTCTCAAGGTGGCCAAGGATAAGAACATAAGAAGAGCCATGCTGGATCAGACCAAGGGTCCATTAAGCATGACTGATTGAGATGTGGAACAGGACCTTCTCTGTAGCCACACCTAGATTGTGTTGGGAGGTCCATTTGGCCACCTGTCTCCCTGTCTTCAGCTACCTAAATAAGGCTGCAGTTCTACATCCAACATTACACATGCTGACACCTCGCATAACTCTCTCTGCCCACAGGTCCCCCAAATGTGGTTCCACCAACCATCTGGAGAAGATTTGGATGTGTGTGTAGGGGGCTGCAGTGGAGAGAGAAAATTTAATCCACTAGAGGTGTCCCTTCTGGTGGTGGAAGAACATCATTGGATGCAATGAATAGTATACACACTAATCTCAACAGGACTTATTTCTGAGCAGACATGTATAGTCTTGCACTGCGATATGTTTTTATTCCACCAGTTAAGGTTTTAGTGGTTGTGACTACTTTATTTACCTGCTATATCTGTGTCTGCTTTATTGTTTTTAGTTTTTACTGTTTTTTGTCATTGTAATTTTTAAATCCTTGTAAATGGTTTCTACTGTGGAAGAGTGGAATATAAATCATCTTAAATAAATAAAATAAGCAAGCTTGCCACATGCTGCCTGTAGGAGGTGGTCATCTATAGTCTCCAACGTTAGGGTTACATAAAGCATTACCACCACCAGAAAAAATGCTGGGTTCAAACATGTGGCTCTGAGATCCAGGTGGTAATTTCTTTTCTCTTAATGATAGATTCCTCCAAAATAAAGACCAAAACAAAACAACTAGCTGCAGTAATGTCTATAGGTTTCTCATGTTCCCTTTAGAAACCTTGGAAGAAAAGAAATGGAATAACGAGTTTGGGTGGAGGGGAAATAATACTGTGTGAAACCCTTGTTAGATTTCAAAGATCACTTGCGCTGATGTCGGCAACATTTGTGTGCTCTACTTTATAAGACTATCCTCGGCAGAAAATGTGGACAGAGTCATTTTTAAACCATTGCTGTAGTGGCAGTTATGTGAAACAATGATTGGTTGAATTTAATTCACAGATCAAAGAAGGGGGAAATTAACCAACACAGTAAATTGATTATTTCATGGGTGACATAACCAAGCCATGCTTTATCTTAATAAAGAGCAACATCCCTCTAGTCCTTAACTGAATTCCAGCCAATGCAATAATACTCAGTTGTTAATGACTTTGATGTTGATGTGGAAAAGTGAATGACTGCATAATCAGTGAAATGGGACCTCCTCACAGTTGGAAATGTTTAAGCCAAATAATTTTGGACTGTGAAAAGAGCCTTGAGTGGTGGAAATATTGGCTGGATCCCAGCATTTCTGCCTTAACTAAACAGGACCTGAAAAACTTTATCATAGTTCTCTGCTCCAGGCTGCCCTATAACTCTGACAGCTCCAGAGAGCTGCAATTTAATATATGTCTCTATACGGGTTGGCTGCGGAAAAAATAATGTTAGGGCTTATGGCACCAGTAACGCATGCACTTCCATCAGTGTTCAGCTGAAAGCGTAATTAGTTAAATCCATCTTTAGGAGGACAAACAGAAGAAAGGAAACAGAAGTCAAGGCAGAAAACAAATGGGTCCAACGGGTTCTTTTATATATTTCATGTTTCTAAATTTGGTCCAGGAACCTAAAATACGACATTAGTCATTCGCAGCAGTCACCACCTCCCTTGTTCCCACTAAATATTGAAAAGCACTAAAATTAGAGATGTTCCTTAAGAGATTTGACAATAATTGTTGTCTTTCTGAGTGAAAAATTGATGTGGTGTGGAAGAACCCACGGGTAGTGAATACAATGTCTTTGTTGCCTGTATTACGTCTTTCATTTAGACGAGTTCATTATAGTCCTTTTTGCCCCTTTCCATTTCATACTTTGCATATCCCATTCAATAGGCATGGTATCTATTTTTCCCTTTTGTGTACCAGTTGGTGATGTGTCCTGAATTAGTATTTAATACAGGAGAATATAAGGGCATTTCTTTTCTTACACAGCTGTGACAGCATGGGTTCACCTTGACTTTCTGAGAGTACAATCCTCCACTCAGGAGTCTACTCAGAATTAAGTCCCATTGAGTTATGTGGGGTTCAGACTGAGGTAAGTGGGTAAAGGGGGTTAAAGCCATATATATATATATATATATATATATATATATATTTGAATCATCAATTAGGAAATGGCCAGCTGCGGTGCCTCACTTCCACACAAAAACACCTCCTCCCAATTTTGAGAATTTTATTTTCTATTTCTGAGATCTCTTAGACCACATTTAATTCATGTTTACATGGAGAAGAACAACTTGGCCACACCCCCAGACTGAAGCACAGAAATGTGCTACTAAAATGTGATAGATGTGAGGCTATCTTTGAATAGTGTCTGGAAACTTCAACTGGTATTTTAGGGCACATCATAGTTTAACAATGGCTAAAGTGACTCTGATTTGGGCCTTTGCTAGATCTACCTGAAAATCTGGGGGAGAGGAGGGGAGACCTCGTGTTGTGAATAATGTGAGATCTCACCCTCGTTTACACGCGAGGCATGATAAGCTCAAGAAGAGAGCTGTCGCGCCCGCCATTTTTTTTATTCTTAAAGAGGCAGGAGCGGTCCACCAATCGTGCTCAAAGGTAAGTGGGTTTTCCAACTTTCCCTGCTCCCCCCACCCTAGCCCTGATGGGTGCAGTGCTCCTGACCAGCGCTGCACCCCATAGAATCATAGAATAGCAGAGTTGGAAGGGGCCTACAAGGCCATCGAGTCCAACCCCCTGCTCAATGCAGGAATCCACCCAAAAGCATCCCTGACAGATGGTTGTCCAGCTTCCTCTTGAAGGCCTCTAGTGTGGGAGAGCCCACACTAGAGTAACTGATTCCATTGTTGTACTGCTCTAACAGTCAGGAAGTTTTTCCTTATGTCCAGCTCCCAGCAAGTAATCGCACAGAGCTGGGAAAAGCCACAGAAATGGGCCACACGTTTGCGGTCTTGGGCTCAGCCTGAGATCATTGGAAAAAGTGGGCCCAAAGTGTAGGGCTTTATCCCAGGGCCAAGGAGGGATGATCCCTCCCTGAGCCCGGGATCCCCTGTGCATCATCTGGATGCACAGGGGCAATCCTGGGTATTAGCCTAGGATAACCACTTGTCTAGCAAAGGCCTTGCTTTCAATGCTCAGTTGAAAGTGCTGATGTTGACCTATAATGCTCTAAATCAGGCCTATGGCCAACCCACAGTCTGCAGTCTACATGCAGCCAGCCCTGGCCTTTATTGCAAGTCAAACTGCCCTCTCCTGCCAAATTTGCCATGATGGGGTGGGGGCAAATATATGTCTACACTGCAGGGAAGGGGGCACTGGAACCCCAAATACTTCAATGTTGCCCACCCCTGCCATAAATGATTGCCTTCTGTATGGCTCTTCACAGAATCCAATATAAACTTCTCCTACTGACCTTCAAAGCTCTTCACTGCCTAGCTCCTGCCTATCTCTCCTCTCTCATCTCACACTATCGCCCCGCTCGGGCTCTCCGCTCCTCAGATGCCATGCTTCTCGCCTGCCCAAGGACCTCCACTTCCCTTACTCGGCTTCGTCCTTTTTCTTCTGCTGCCCCTTACGCCTGGAACGCTCTTCCAGAACACTTGAGAACTACAAACTCAATCACTGCTTTTAAGACTCAGCTCAAAACTTTTCTTTTCCCTATAGCCTTCAAATATTGAGTTTGTTCTGACTTTACACTGTTGGTTTTGCCCTACCCTGTGCCTGTTTACACTTCCCTGTGCCTGTTTGCATTCTCCTTCCCTCTTTATTGTTTACTACAACTTATTAGATTGTAAGCCTATGCGGCAGGGTCTTGCTATTTACTGTGTTATCTGTACAGCACCATGTACATTGATGGTGCTATATAAATAAATAATAATAATAATAATAACAATAATATCTTCCTCAGAGGTTCATCTGAAGTATGGTGGTTGATTACATGACGTAGGACCTTCTTAGTGGTGCCACCAATTTTATTTTTATTTATTATTAAAATATTTGTATCCTGCCCTATATCACTGGGATCTCAGGGCAGCATACAGATAAAAGCAAGAAATAATATACAGAGCTAAAATGTATTAAAGTGTTAGAATTTAGCCCTCAAAGGCTTTGATAAGAAGCCATGTTTTAACTTGGTGCCAAAATAAAGCTGGCATCGGTGCCAGTCAGGCCTCCAAGGGGAGGGTATTCCACAACCAGGGTGCCACATCAGAGAAAGCCCTCTCCCATATCCCATCATAATGTATGTCTCACATCAGTGGGATGCAGAAGACGGCTCCTCAAACACATCTCAAATCTTGGGCAGGCATATATAGGGAGAGGCAGACCCTCAAGTACCAAAGTACCAAGCCTTTTAGGGCTTTAAATGTCATTGCCAACACATTGGATTCCAACCAGAAGCATATAGGCACCCAATGCAATTTTTTTAAGACCAGTGTCATATGGTCTTTATAGGATTTTCCAGTGAGCTACTGCATTTTGCACTAGCTGCAACTTCTGAGTCATCTTCAAGGGCAGCCCCACAGAGTACATTAGTCTAATCAGGAAGTTACCAGCACATGGACTACTGTGGCTTTTTTGTCCCTGTCCAGGAAAGGCCATAGCTGGCGGATCAGCCGAAGCTGACCCCAAGTACTCCAGGCCACGAATCCACCTGGGCCTCCAGTGACAAGGTTGGATCTAGGAGTACTCCCAAGCTACACACCTGCTCCTTCAGAGGGAGTGCAGCCAAATCCAGAATAGGTCACTTACCCAATTCCTGGACTTGGGAACCAACCACCAATCCACAGAGCTTCAGTTTATTAGCCCTCACCAATGCTATGAATCTGCTTTTCCCAAGTAATCTTTTAGGCAACTGACCAAAGAGGTATTGTCTGTCAGGCTATTGGTGTGTATGATTCTTGTGGTTCATTATTATTCTGGTTTGGATCACCTGCCTGCATTTCCTTCTGTTAATATTTCCTAATGTTTGATGAATGGCTGCTGACTTTCATTGCATTTTTCGTGATTATTGTTGTAGTTTTGGTAATTTATGTTGGATTTCAATGACTGTTACCTGCTTTGGAGATTTTCAAATGAAAAGGCAGGGTGTACATGTTTTAGTATCTATTGAAATAAATAAATAAATAAATAAATAAATAAATAAATGACAGGCTAAAGCTGGAAAATTGAAATTTTCAGATATATTTGCTATTTCATTAACAGTGCATTCCTGGAATCAAAAACACATAAAAATGGAGTTACTGCCATTGAGGTTGAATAGACAAGGTTTATAGGTTGATACAAACGAACAATACAAAATTAATTATATAAAATAATAACCACTACATTTGAGACACAGGTTTATGCTTATTATATAATGCATTGAATCTGTTCATGGAAGGGATCCTTCTGTCTGCAGAAGGCTTCTGATCCAGTAGAGACTTTCCACTGGCAGAATGGGGAAGGAGATTTTGGGCAATTTCCTCCTCCTCCATCTCCTTATTTTGAAAACCTGCTCCAAAGTGTAGTGTGGCACTCTAGAACAGTAGGGTGCAAGGGAGGGGTGAAATTGATGAAAATTGCCTTTCCCCTGTTCCCCATTCTTCCTTCTGAGTGAAACTCTCTCAAGGGATTCTACCATAATGGATTCAAATGCTGGTCCTACTCCATAGTCATTATTTTCCAAACCTCTTTAATGTGGTTATATCAGCTGTGTGATTTGCCTGTTCCTTCACTCTGCTGATGAGCTGGTTGCTTAGATCTTGTTCACACATTGCAGAATGTGACATAAGAGAGCGCACTAGAAACTTGCGCTACCTTTTTTCTTGCCGTAATATACGAAGGGAGAATGTATTTAAGCCATTTGTACTGACCCATTTCCACATCTGGAGCTCATGCATCTCCCAGTGGGAGGAGATTGTGAATTAACCCTTCACAAAGGATAGAATGACATGAGTACCTCACACATTCACTTTCACTGCTTCCTGTGTAGGGTGAGCATATGAAAAGGAGGACAGGGCTCCTGTATCTTTAACTGTTGCATAGAAAAGGGAATTTCAGCAGGTGTCATTTGTATATATGGAGAATCTGGTGAAATTTCCTCTTCATCACAACCGTAAAAGATGCATATGCCCTGCCCTCTTTTAAATCTGGTCACTCTAGTATAGCTCCTGCACTTTAACTGTTGTGATGAAGAGGGAATTTCACCAGGTTCTCCATATATCCAAATGTTGTTGTTGTTTATTCGTTCAGTCGCTTCCGACTCTTTGTGACATATTTATTATTTTATTTATTTAGAATATTTATATACCGCTCCTCATTGAAAAAATTTCGGAGCGGTGTACAAGGTAAAATGAAAATAAAAACAGAATAAAACAGTTAAAACAAAATTTTAAAAGAAGCAAAAAAAAACACCAACAACACAGAAATCCAAGGCTGCATGTTAAAGAAAGGCTTCTTGGAATAAAGATGTTTTCAGGAGGGGCCGAAAGGAGTACAAGGTTGGAGCCTGTCTGACCTCCAGAGGCAGGGAATTCCACAGGAGGGGCGCCACCACACTGAAGGCTCTTCCCCTGGTGGATTCCAATCGGAGGATGGATCTAGGTGGAACCACCAGGAGCAGGCCCTCGGATGACCTCAGTGACCGGGCAGGTTGGTAAGGGAGAAGGCGCTCTCTCAGGTATCCTGGTCCCAAGTTGTTTAGGGCTTTGTACACAAGTACAAGAACCTTAAACCTGGCCCGGTAGCGAATAGGCAGCCAGTGCAGTTCCCTCAGCAGAGGAGTTACATGCTGGAAAGGGGCAGCTCCAGACAACAGCCGAGCTGCAGCATTCTGCACTAGCTCCAGCTTCCGGAGCAGCTTCAAGGGCAGCCCCACATAGAGCGCGTTGCAGTAATCCAAACTTGAGGTTACCAATGCCTGTACCACCGTGGTCAAGCGATCCCTGTCCAGGAGAGGCCGTAGTTGGCGAACCAACCGAAGATGGTAAAAGGCACTCCGAGCCGTGGCGGCTACTTGAGCCTCCAACGACAGAAACGGGTCTAAGAGTACCCCCAAACTACGAACCTGTTCTTTCAGAGGCAGAGCAACCGCATCCAGAACAGGCAATGAGCCTGTCTCCCGGACTCGGGAACCATTCACCCACAGGGCTTCCGTCTTGCCAGGATTTAGTCTCAGTTTATTGGCCCTCATCCAGCCCATTACTGAGTCTAGGCACTGGTCCAGGACTTGCACAGCCTCACCTGATTCAGTTGTCACAGGGAGATAGAGCTGCGTGTCATCAGCGTATTGATGGCATTTAGCTCCAAATCCCCTAATGACCGCTCCCAACGGCTTCATATAGATGTTAAATAACATTGGGGACAAGATGGTGCCGTGCGGCACTCCATAGCTCAATTGCCAGGAAGCCGAGGACCCTAACCCTAACCCTAACCCTAACCCTAACCCCTCATATTGGTTTGTACCACCTAGGAAAAGAAGGGTTTTTCTGATTCCCTACTCTAAAGACACAGGTGAGCATGCGTTGGAAGACTGCTATATAAAATCATCATCAGGTTATTCCCGGTGGACAATTTCCAATGATGACATTATGCAAAATCAAATAGTACTAGTGATGCTCTGCTGAATCTTTCTGTTGCACAAGTGGATGCTCATTACTGTTTCACAAGTGGGTTGCACACCAGGTGCAAAGCTGTTGCACAATCAATTTCACATAGGTTGCACAATGGGTGCAAGTCTTTGTGTAACCCAAGCAGACTGCACAACTTGTTGCACAAGCATAATGAAAAACTGCTCGCACAACACACTTTTGCAAATGTATTTTTAGTTGGACTCTTCTCTTGCACATAGTTCAGAACCTAGTTTCTGTTTGCACAACGTCATTTGTGCTAGCAGAATGACACAGTTGGATTCTGTCCCTTATATTTCCATTTCGTTTTACTATAGGTAAGATATGTCATGGGTATTATATGGAAATTTCATTTTACCAAAATGAGCACTGGACAAGGATCCTTTGTCAACAGAACAACAATTTGTTCAGGAACAGATGTATTTGGGGGGGGGGATGAATACGCATTTATAAATTGACTATTGTACACACTTTGATTTTCTTGAATACATTTTTGTATTTGCCTTGAGAGCACTTTGCATATTTTTGTCCCATCAAATATTGATTATTTTAAAAATGTTTGTAAATATATTTTGTCAGCTTTTTCAGGCATCTTTCTGCCTCCTCTGCCATATTCACCAGTTTGGAGGATAGGACATTCCCTTCTCAGATGCTCTTCAAATCAAATCTTAAATAAGAGAAACTTCCTAAAATGTTGCTTTACACATGCATTGTTTAAAAGGACATCAGTTGCCCGCACTTCCTTTGAAGCATGCACAACTGCAGTTGGGGTGTGGGGGGAGGGGGCAGATGAGAGAATAGCCAAAATTATGGCGGCAGCCTTACATTTTCTAACCTTCCCAAGAAACACAGCTGCAGGTATGGTTGGAGGAATGCCAGCCAGTCACCCTGTTTAAATCCCACATAGCCCCCAGGCTCGAGAAACATGATATTCCTGATTGTGATCATTAAAAAAAAAAAAAAAAAAAAACCCAACCCCCCCCCCCCAACCCCAAAACTAAGGATTGTTAAACTGCTCATCCGGGCCTGCAGCTGGGGTTGACTCAGAGTGCAGAGTTGGAAAAGTGCCCATGTGGCAAGATTAGAAACTCATTTGTGTACTTTATGTGGCCTTGCCAGGAGCCTTCCTCTTTTTTTCCAAGCCTCCTTCAGTTTATTAACTTTAAAAGCACTCCTTTCCTGTTGGGGATCTGGCTGAGTTACTGTGAGGCAGCCTCTTTCTTTTTCTCTCTCTCTCTCTCTTCAGCATCAACAACACTTGGAGGCTTTCTTCAGCCTGCGCGCCTGTGTGAGATCATCTCTGGAACATTCAAATGGTCTCCTTCTCTCTCTCTCTTTCTCTTTCTCCCTCTCTTTTTACTTTTCCCTCCAGTCTTTTCATTTCACTTCTTATCCCAGAGTGCAATCTAAAGCCAACTGCTTTTAAACTTTTAAACACATTCAATAAGCTTGTGCTTTCAGGAATATATATGTTATGAAAGCAGGAAAAGAAAAGGCCTTCTTGTCATCAAAACCATAATAATTATGTGTCAAAGGTAATTACTACTCTGTAAGTAATACTTCTAATGCTAAGTGACAGAGGAGGCGGCATGGAGAAGTAAAAGCGAACCTGCCGGCCACGTGAAACCTGATATAAAATTAACTACCTGCCTTAAATTTTGCCAGATAAAATTCTAGCCCTTGAAATGCAAAGGAGGTTGTAACTGGAACAATTGGAAGCATTACTTCAATCAGTTTTCCTAAATATATAGCCAAGCGCAACCTTCTTAAAAGGCATAGCACCGTAAATGCATAGACCATGCAGGAAAAATTATGGTGAAGAAACAGAATTATTCATTTATTTGAAACATTTCTGCCACACACTTCAACGAGATATTTTCAAGGCAGCTGAAAAATAATAATGAAATAACAATACATCTATTTGCAAATGTAAAACAAAAGAAAATAATTAAAAGATGAGATACCTCTACCCCCATTTGACTTAATTGGCCTCATCCGAGTTTCATTCAGGAACGGGATGGGCACGGTGCCGTACTTGTACATGATATGCCATCTTTTCTGACTGCCATATCTGGTTTTTGGCCATCAGGATCATTTGTTGGAGGAGGGAGGCAGTTCTCAGAGGAGAAAAGCCAATTTCCCCCTGAAAGCAGTTCTTTCCTTGTGATGAATCATATTGTGCATACCCATTTAACCCATTGAGGGAAATTCCACAGAGGTTTAAATCTCAGGTTGCTCAATGAGTAGCATTTTCTTTCCTCCCTGGCCTACTTCATAGAATCATAGAATCATAGAATAGCAGAGTTGGAAGGGGCCTACAAGGCCATCGAGTCCAACCCCCTGCTCAATGCAGGAATACACCCTAAAGCATCCCCGACAGATGCTTGTCCAGCTGCCTCTTGAAGGCCTCTAGTGTGGGAGAGCCCACTCCCTAGGTAACTGATTCCATTGTCGCACTGCTCTAACAGTCAGGAATCTGGAATCTGGCTTCCTTTAACTTGAATCCATTATTCCGTGTCCTGCACTCTGGGAGGATCGAGAAGAGATCCTGGCCCTCCTCTGTGTGACAACCTTTCAAATATTTGAAGAGTGCTATCATGTCTCCCCTCCATCTTCTCTTCTCCAGGCTAAACATGCCCAGTTCTTTCAGTCTCTCTTCATAGGGCTATGTTTCCAGACCCCTGATCATCCTGGTTGCCCTCCTCTGAACACACTCCAGCTTGTCTGCGTCCTTCTTGAATTGTGGAGCCCAGAACTGGACGCAATACTCTAGATGAGGCCTAACCAGGGCTGAATAGAGAGGAACCAGTACCTCACGTGATTTGGAAGCTATACTTCTATTAATGCAGCCCAAAATAGCATTGGCCTTTTTTGCAGCCATATCGCACTGTTGGCTCATATTCAGCTCGCAAACTACAACAATTCCAAGATCCTTCTCGTTTGTAGTATTGCTGAGCCAAGTATCCCCCATCTTGTAACTGTGCCTTTGGTTTCTATTTCCTAAATGTAGAACTTGGCATTTATCCCTATTAAATTTCATCCTGTTGTTTTCAGCCCAGCACTCCAGCCTATCAAGATCACTTTGAAGTTTGTTTCTGTCTTCCAGGGTATTAGCTATCCCACCCAATTTGGTGTCATCTGCAAATTTGATCAGCGTTCCCTGCACCTCCTCGTCCAAATCATTAATAAAAATGTTGAAGAGCACTGGGCCCAGTGCTCTTCAACATTTCTCTAACTCTGCAACCAAAAGACTGATATTCTTGCTGCCCCCAATATGGACAATGAATCACGGATTTAGAACATAATGCTATGACCATAGACACTGTCTAGAAGGGCATAGGGTTTTTCAGTTTCTGGGAGCCGAGGTTGGAGCCAGGGTTCCGTCCTCAGTTCCAAGAAACCACACTCTCAATCCCCTTGTAGCTGCTGTGGTTCTCACTGTGCAGGCTACATCTTCATGTTTGTCAATGTAGTTCAGAGAGGGCAAAAAGAGGGCAGTCCTGGAGGTGGGAGAGGAGGAGACTGTGGAAGCCGCTTTATATACCTCGCAGTCTTCCCCCCTCCTACTCCAAAGGTCCCCAGCTGGACTGTCTATCAAAAATGCAGGGCAGTCAGAACATGGAAGTGAGAATTTATTCTGTGCTCTAGCCAGCCAGCACTAGACAGTCATAAGGCTCCAAGTTCAAAGACTGTTGACTATCTCCATAGGATTGCACCCTCTGTGTCCATGCATAATCAACCACTTCTTTAGAGACACCATAGTGTTTGCCTTTGCTTCAGATTCCTATTTCAAATCACCTTCCCCATGTGACTGTGAGCCAGAAGTTACCAGTCTTAGTAGTCCTCCTCAAACAATAAACACAGATATATTATTATACTACAATATATGGTGTACTACAGTATGGTGTGGATGTGGTATTTAGTAAGACAGATTGAATTCACACAACCTGGATTTTTCTTTCAAACTAGTTCAAGTTTACTAAGTTCATGCTTATACTAAAACTACAGGCAAGAAAAATAGTTCCATTTCATGAGCCTATGAACTAAGACAGGGAAGTACATTTAGGAATACACTTTCCTTAAAGTTGCAATTAGTTTTTCTTTTCTCTTTATTAAGGCATCTCTCGCATTGCAAATGAAGAAACCTATCCAGTCACCCCTATGATCTTGGATAATCTCTATATTCTTGATTCTCTCAGGTGATTTTTTGTTTTGTTTTTGTAGATAGAAAGCCCAAAAGTAAGGGGGGAAACAAAGAAGAATAACAAGAATAACAATCAACACCGCCTTTATACCTTTTTGCTGGTTCAACATCCTACCTCCTGGAAATTATCTTTATCCCACAGTCAACTGATCAGGCACAGTTCACATGATCACCATGAGTTAAACAAGTCTCAGTGGCTAGTTTAAACTGCAGTGCATGCTGGGTGCCATTTGTCTAATCACTCACCCAGGCACAGCGTGTCAGGTTGCCTGAAACCAAGTGGCATGGCTTGTTGGAAGGACAAATAACCCCCAAATAACCCAGCCACAGCTCATGGTGATTATGCAAACGATGTCATTGTGTATGTGTACCGGCTCAAGTAGAATCTGTTAAGACAGCAAGCAGGAATTTGCATTTTAAGGGCTACTCTCCCTGTGCACAGTTAAAGATGAACCTGGAAAATGGGAATCTGTCTCTAGAGAAAAGAATGAAATACAAACAAAAGTCTGGTGAGCTTTAAGACTTTCCTGAAATTCCTGTGGGGTGGACTACATTTTACCACCTCTGTCATTTCTTAATTCTTTGTTCTGTGTGTGCATGCATGTGTATATTGAGTTGACCAAGGAAAGGTAATCTTGGACCAGAAGGGTTCACATGCAAAATTTAAATTATAGGCCTTAGCTAGACCTAAGGGTTATCCCAGGCAAATGGAGGAGTCGTCCCTGCCTGTTCCTGGGATCCCCTGTGTGTCATTTGGATGCACAGGGATTATCCCGGGTCAATCCTGGGATATAGGCCTGGTCTAGCCATGGCCATAGTGATCTCATTTCATGACAGGGCCTTTTCAATAGTGGTGCCAAGATTACAGAATTCCCTGCACTTGGAAACCCATCAGGCCACTTCTCTTTTAATATTAGATGCTTACTGAAAACTGATTTATTTCAGAAAATCTCACCACCACCACCACCACCACGCTAGTTTTTTTATTTGCCGTGCCTGGATTTTTAACTGGCTGTATTTAACCTGTTCTTTGGGGGTTGGTTTTTGTCTGCTGCTGTTTTAAACTTTGTTTTTATTATTGTTATTTATTTAATTATTTATTTATGTTCTATACCACCTAATAGCTGAAACTCTTTATGTTTTGTTGTTTTCAGTCTTGTAAACCACTTTTGTAAGGAGACCCCATAACCTAAATGCCATGGACCTGAGCAGTAATTTCCCAGGACTACCTCCTGGAATTGAACATCTTGATAGGAATGGAACCACTGAAACACTGTGTCCCAAATACCCAATTTGGACAGCCTATCTAGAAGGGCACCACTGTTGCTGGCATCAAACATTGCGGAGAGATCCAGAAGTATTGGGTTTCATGCTCTCTGTTCTTCTCCCAGCTGAAGTCTGGGAGAACGGAGGTACTGTTAGCTGGTGGTTCATATGTCTGGCGAGGTGATGTTTGCCCTGTCCTGGACAGCGTTGCACTCTCCCTAAAGGATCAGGTCCGTAGTTTGGGGGTGCTCTTGGATCCAGAACTGTCACTTGAGGCACATGTGAACTCAGTGGCAAAGAGCACCTTTTATCAGCTTAGGTTGATATATCAACTACGCCCTTATCTGGACAGAGATAGCCTAGCTACAGTTATCCATGCTCTGATAACCTCTCGCTTGGATTACTGCAATGCGTTATACGTGGGGCTGCCTTTGAAAACGGTCCGGAAGCTTCAGCTGGTACTAAACAGGGCAGCCCGTTTACTAACAGAGACTGGCCAGCGAGATCACATTACGCCAGTCCTTTTACAACTTCATTGGCTGCCAGTCCAGGTCCGGACCCGATTCAAAGTGCTGATATTGACATTTAAAGCCGTAAACGGTTTGGGGCCAGGTTATTTGAAGGAACGCCTCCTCCCGTATGTACCTGCCCGGACCTTAAGATCATCTACAGGAGCCCTTCTCCGTGAACCCCTGCCAAAGGAAGTGAGGCAGGTGGCTACTAGAAGGAGGGCTTTCGCCGCTGTGGCACCCCGGTTGTGGAATGAGCTCCCCAGAGAGGTCCGCCTGGCGCCTACACTGTACTGCTTTCATCGCCAGCTGAAGACCTTTTTATTCTCTCAGTATTTTAACACTTAATTTTAACTTAAATTTAAATTTTACTGTTCTAACTCTGTATTTTAATCTTATATCAATTTTGCTGCGTGGTTTTATCCTGGTTGTGCTTTTTATACTGTATTTTGTAATTGTGCTTTTAACCTGTTGGTTGTTTTATTGTGGTTTTAATTTTTGTGAACCTCCCAGAGAGCTTCGGCTATTGGGCGGTATAAAAATGTAATAAATAAATAAATAAATAAATCATGCATCAGAATGATCAAGGCAGTTTTGATCCCAAAGCTATGCCCAACGCCAGATTGAAATGGATCTGATAAACTCAACAAATTATGGCATGTTCACCATCCAAAAGAGTATACTGCTAAACAGAGGGATTATTGTGAGAGTTTATTGCTGTAAATATTTGTTAGAGCCCAGAGAGTTTCTTTAGGAGTAGCCTCCCAACTGCCACTTTCAAGGCAGCCAGAACTGCCCTTTCGCTTAGAAAAGTTTTAATTTCTTCCTGGACCCATTCGATCAACCCCATTTTGCCTCTTTGATATTATAAGCCGCAAAGGGCAAGAGGTCTAATAGCTAGTATCCCTCACTCCTCTGACAACTTGCCAAGGTCCTCAGGACAGAACTGAGATTCATTCCACAAAACAAGATAAAGTTCTGGACACCACTAAACACTAAGCTGGAGTATCAGGGGCACCCAGTACATAGTGGATACAAGCAATTGTACCCTCCAAGTGCCTAGCACACACATTACAACATACTACCCTGGGATCCTTTACATCACTTTCCAGGCCCAGTTGGAGGAGGTCTGAGACCGCGCACAATAGACCTTCTGGACAGCTCTAGACAGGTGCAATAGTAGTGGTGAAGTAATACTTCTTCAGTACCATCACCATTGGAAGGTAGGCTCAAAAATGGGTTTGGTTGGTTAATACCCATCTGATAAAATAAATGTCTACCTGAACAGTAAAGTCTTTGCCATTGGGAAAAACATTGTTAAAGAGGATGCCAACCTAGCCTCTTCGGACAAAGAATTCTACAATTTAGGTGTAGCCACAGAGAAGGCTACAATTTGAATGACCAAAAAAGGGGAAGAATGCCTTTTTTGTTTGGCCACATTTTCTCCTGACAACATTATTTGATCTGTGTACTTAAGTGGACCCCAAATATGAATGATATCTGATGTAGCGTATGATTTTCCAGATCATTGATTACTGAAAATGCAGGCCCAGAAATTGTTTAGTAGCTTAAGAAGCCAGTATCTTTAGCAACAGCCTTCCCTAACCTGGTGCCTTCCAGATGTGTTGGCTGGGGAATTATGAGAGTTATAGTCCAACATATCTGGAGAGCCCTGGGTTGTCAAAGGCTGACTTAGCAGCAGCTGTGGCAATCCCAATGCTGCAGGTAAATATGGGATTCTGGCATAGAGTGGCCCAAATCCAGAGCCTGCACATGGATCCACAGACGTACAGTTTTACCCATGTGTAAAGTTACTTTTATGGAAAAAATATTAACTTTATCCTTCTATACTGTGAAGTATGCATACTGAATGATGGTGAGGTACCTGGTTTGGGAGTGCTATTAGATCCAATCTTTCATATGGAGGTTCAGTTTTCCTTCATGGCACATTGCACATTTAACCAACTTTGGTTGGTACACCAGCTGCAGCCTTTCTGGAGAAGGCAGTATCTAGCCACAGTTATTGATGGTTGGGTAACATCCAGACTGGATTGTTACAATACACTGTATTGAGGCTGGCTTCTAGTTGTTTTCTGGACGTAGTTCAGTTGGCTGTGGTCTGTGACCTATAATACCTAAACAGCTTGGCACTATGACACATGAAGGGCTGCCGATTCTCCTATGAACCTACCCAGTTGTTAAGTTTTTGCTTAAAATCTCGGAATATTCCCCTCCTGAGAGGCTCTGTTTTGGCTGTGGGAAATGGCCATGTTCAGTGTCCATCGTCTCAGAACCTTCTCCAGTGTCGTTTAGGCCCAGTTAGAAATGCCTTATGCATTTTTTTAACGAAGTCCTTTGTTTGTTTGTTTATTCTTAAAGGCATGCCCCATCTTTCCACACTAGAGGTACTGCTACTAGTTTATTAGTTTTGAACTTTAGCTATTGGTTATAATTGCATTCTTAAGCTGTTGCTTCTAGCTAAACAGATTGTTGCTGCTGCTGCTTTTACTGTTGTTTTGAGTTTTAATAATTCCATTTTTTTCATTGATTTTAACTGTTGTGTAGGCTATCTTGACAGCTAAGGTTGAGAAGCAGGATATAAATATTTTAAATAATAAATAATAAATTAACGCATTGCTCTTCCAGTGAGGGAGAATCTCATCACACATTTTCTCACTTTAACAAATTACTGTAGTGTTGGGATGGATATAATTCCAGCAATTTCCCAAACGTTTTTGTGGTAACATAACAGAAACCTTGTCTTCATTTTTTTTATTTGCTTGCTTGCTTGTTTTTTGCAATGTTGCCTGCTTAGGTATTCTTAATTTATGGAGTTTTTTCCTCCACTATATAACATTTCAATTCACCTGCTCAAGAGGAAAAAAATGCAATATAAAAATAGATGTTCAAAATGTAGGTTTTGGTGTACACAGTTTTTTATTAGCCATTTTTCATGAAGATGTAACTTTTAATAAAGCAAAGGTTACCCGAAAGGAGATGGTAAAGTACTAATAACAGAGTAACATATGACTACTGTATCTCAATTGTCAGCAACAACATAATTTTGCATAAACGTAAATTTAACCTAAACAGGAAATGATTCCCACCTCGCTCCCCAACAAATCAAGAAAACAAATGCAGATTTATTAATAGCATGATCTCAGAGTCATTTAAACAATGGGCCTTTCTTGGAACTTGGAAAATATTTTTAGAAATTTTTATAATCGATCACTACTACAATAGCATTTTCATAACATGGAAGCAAAATATCCTGTTTTGATAATATTCTTATTAGCATTATCTATAAATATAGTAACCTATACAATTCATTATCTTAAAAGACAGTCTGTGCTTTCAGAAGAAAGGGGAGAATATTGGTTAATATCACTGTGCCAGTATTCTATAGGTACATAATATGCATTTAAGATTCAGTCCCATAGAGTACAAAGGTAAAATTCAACATAAGTCCTACTTAGAGTAGACCCACTGAAATAAATGGGTCTTAATTTAATCATGACTAACTTAAATCCCATTCATTTCAATGGGTCTACTCTAAGTAATGTTGGATTTTACCCCAAGAAAAAAATGCTGGAATCCCCCTGTACACATACACATTTCCATTACCATAGCCAATGTGAGTTCTCAACACTGTGTAGTGCAGATGGGGATGCACCTTCCCTTCTACTTTGCAGTCCAAATGGAAATAAGTTGTTCATCCAGTATGAAGAAACATTTTGTGCAACTCTAAGTGCATGTGTTACTGGCTATGCACAACTTCCTGGATAGGGGCCTTCTACCAACAAGCATCTCTAGGATAGGGTTATTGGCCACTACCCAAATGCAGCCTTTCAAACTGGGGTCTAAAACATAATTTATAATCCACCCCTATACTGAATCTCTAGAGTTGGTAACAAAACCCTTCCACAAACAAAGTAGGCGGATCATAACTGAAATATTCATGTTTCCCTAGTATTTGCCAGTTTAGCCTGAAGAATAGTGCAAACACATTTTCCCCCAACACTGTTATATTTTATTCTTGGGCAAATATTCAAAGTAAAAAATGGAACATTTAATAGGGTTGCACCACATATTCTTCCATTTTGATTTTTAGGCAAAAGTTAGATATAGCAGTTCCGCAAAAATTGATCACACACAAAAATCTATAGTGAAAATATTTGCCTATTTTGCTCCTGTTTTCTGTCTTTGTTTGCCCTAGTTGATGCTGCTTTGGTGCCATAATTTCACCTGATTAGGCCTTCATTTTCATTTCTTTATTACTCACTAATTGATGACCCCTAACCAATAAGGGACCATGCAATGAGCATGAGGATGTCATGATGTGATTCGGATCTGCTTACGTATTGACATCACTAAAGGCAAAAGGATTCAATTCAGAGTGATGATAATGCTACCTGAACAGGTGAACAAATGTAAAAATGGCAAGGGATGCAAAAACCAGTGAATACTTTAATCTGAGCCACACACTATCATTTTAAGGAATGTACAAATGCTAATATATGTGTAGCAACAGTACCTATCAAACAAATAAACCACAAATAAAAAGGAATGCTTTCAGTGTTATTTCATAGAATTATGGAATCATAGAATAGTTGAGTTAGAATGGCCTATAAAGCCATCCAAGTCCAACCCCCCTGATCAATGCAGGAATCCACATTAAAGCATTCCTGACAGATGGCTGTCCAGCTGCATCTTGAAGGCCCCTAGTGTGGGAGAGCCCACAACCTCCCTAGGTAATTGGTTCTATTGTCATACTGCTCTAACAGTCAGGAAGTTTTTCATAGAATCATAGAATCATAGAATAGCAGAGTTGGAAGGGCCTACAAGGCCATCGAGTCCAACCCCCTGCTCAATGCAGGAATCCACCCTAAAGCATCCCTGACAGATGGTTGTCCAGCCTGATGTCCAGCCAGAATCTGGCTTCCTGTAACTTGAGAGGAAAAGCCAAAGGCAAGGGGTGGAAAAGGAGATATATTACAAGTTATTTATTGGTAAGTTACTTTACTTTTAAGATTGTCTTTCCTTTAGTGTGCCCATGCACACCTAATAGCCACAGGTTATAGTCCAGAAATGCCAGATCAGTTGACATTCTTAGGAGAGTGGACACATAGAGACACACCTGATCCAATCACCCTGCTCCAAGTATAGCAAGGATGTGCCATTTGCGTGAAATTGTGCATGTGTGAAATATCAGATAGAATCCCCATTCAAGAGCAGAGCTAGTAATCTGTTGAATGCTACATAGTATCCCACTGCATAATGAATGAATCCTGTGTAGATTGACAAGGTGTTATACATAGACATGGAAAATAAGCAATCCTGGCAATGCACTGCAAATAAAGTAGCCTGTTCTCTGAAACTGCTCTCCCTGTCTTAAAATAGATGTGAATGTGTACCCACATCAAAGCTTCAGGCATAGGATAGTGAGGGGCAGCATCCATCTCTCTCTCTCTCTCTCTCTCTGTGTGTTTGTGTGTGTGTATCACGCTTAGTGCTATGTAGATATTGACTTCCAACATTTTCCCCCTTAAAAGTAAATAGAGTGCTGGAAAACACGCACAAACACACACACCACACCACACCACCACCACCATCCAGATACTGTGAAGAGACGCACAACAATGAAGAACTACATTCTTCCATGTCTATATTTGATTCTTCCTACACACAACTGTACTCCAATAAATTTTAAAAAAGGTTGATGGAAAGAGGCCTTTTCCGTGACCTTGTGTCCCTCCCTTAGAGGAAGAGGTCTGACAGGTAGATATATGGAGAGTTTGTTATTGTAAATTCCAGATCTTGTGATTATCTCTGACTCAACTTCTGGGTCTTTATCTGGAATTCCTGTAAAAGGTCAACCAGTATATCACTGCTTCTCTTCACCTTGTACCGACCCCAGTTTTAAAAATACACTTTATACAAATACAGAGGGGGACTTCTTCTCCAGCTGAAATTGTGAAGGTGAATGAATGATGTACAGAAATCTGAAAAGAAAGAAAGAAAAGTCACTTGGAAAATAGGCAACTTAGAATGTGGCTTCCTGGTCATATTAATCCCCCACCCCTCCTTAAAATAGGACACACAGAATATTTAGTTTAATCAGCACTGTTGCTATTTATCATTGGATAAATCCTGACAACAAACTTGTAAAGATCTTCAGTGATGGAGATCCCACCACCCCTCAATTTGTGCCATTGTCAAACTGCATTAAGATGTTCTACCTAATGCTCAGTTAAAATCTACCCACCTGTAACCTAGGCCCATTAGATCTAGCCTGCCCTCTGGGACAGCAGAGAACATACAGTCTTCCAACCTTTATCACTGCCAAATTAGCTCAAACGCTTATGTCTTGAAAAGTATTCCTGCCTTGAGTTTCTGGGATTGGACCACTGGAAAAATATATATATCTGAGTACAGATTCCCAGTTTCCCATCAAGATGCATGGATCAAAGAATGAATGGAACCATATAGGCCACTTGGCCACTATAGTCATTCAACAGTTGATCTAAGAAGAAAAATAACACTCCCTGAGCATAGGTATGGGACCAACAGTCTCTGTTCAAAGCTTCCCACATGCATCTGAAGACGACAGATATATGCATGTAGAGCTCCTACGCTTGAAACCTTCAAGGAGGCATAGATGTACGCATAGAAAACTCGCTCACACAAATGCCCACTGGAGAGAGAATGGTGATGTTGCCCATACAGTGTGCCTAGCCCACAGAGCCCCTGGCCCCCTCTGCATATTTTTTAAGGCATAGAGGGAGTCATGTCTAACTGCCCCCGCCCCCCAAGAAACAGTTAACATAATCGTTTTGTGGCACTGTGGTGTGGGTTTAGTGGATACAAATTAAAACAAAAAACTTTTCTGGATATACAACAAAGGGCCAATTTGATCATAATGAGGATCAATAGACTCCCTATCGACAAACATTAATTCATGCTTGTGGCAGCTGTTGTGTATGGGTGGGGAACAGGGGCTTCAAACGGTGCTTAGCAGCACAGCTTTTCACACAGTTAACAGAAAGAAATAACGAATATTGAAATGAGGGCAGGGCCAATAATCCTGTTGCAGAGCATGAGAGTTGCATGCAGAAGGTCCCAGCTTAAAGAAAAGGAAGCCCAGGTAGTAAGTGATGCGAAGACATCTGCCCGAGGCCCTGAGAGCCACTGTCAGTCACAATAGACAGTACTGATCTGGACTGACCAATGGACTTACCTGGTATATAAGGAATTTCCTAGTTAGTAGAGTCCGATGGGTCGATGTCAGCAGGGCGATGAATCTGCTCTGAGTTTCAGTTAGTACTGGTGAGCACCTTGGATAGCTCCTGTAGAGTTCTGACTGCTGTAGAGTTCTGACTGGCTGAAACTCGGAGCGGATTCATAGCCCCACTGACATCAGAGCCACCAGCCTCCACTGTTCCTTGTACTTCGGAGAATTTCAAATATATCCCCAAAAGTAATGAAACTGGTTGGTTTACGGAGACAGGAAATGTTACAACAGCATCGTAGGGCATACCCACAGGATAGCTATCCCTATTTCATAGCTTAGAGCTGTGTGGCATACACCTGAAAATACAGGAGGAAGCTTTACTGAAGGTGTGTCGTTTGCACAGCAGTTGGGCTTTGCAGAAAAGTGTTACAGAGGTAACACTAAATGTGGCTCTTCTCCTACGAAAGAAAACCATAGACTATTGGATGCTGCATGATTTCACTGTTTACAGAAGATAGACTGATAGATGACCTGAGAAGTTCAACTCTACTGGAAAGAGACTTGAATACATAATTCTAAATTACTACTGTTTCCTGCTGACACCGTATTTCACTGAAGAAATTAAAGTGCTATAATGTCATGAGTTGACGTAAGTGTGAAAATGAAAAAGAAAAATTAGCCTATGAAACAAGTTAGTTGACATTTAATGCCAAACCTATATGAGAGGTTAGAGACTGTTAAGATTACTGCTGATAATGGACAACTAGAAAACAAAAAGGCTAGCCTCTGAAATATAGCTTTTTAAATGTAGGATGGAAAAGTAAATCTCGAGTTTGAAAGATTCAATCCCTGAAGCCCTTTTACATCTTATCAAAAAGGAGATGTTTATTATTTAACTTTACCATTCTTCACCGAGATATTCAATTGGCCAAAAAAAGCGGGGGAGGGGGGCTTTTGATTTATTCAGACACAGGCATTCCTTACCTTCCTAAGATTTATTGTATATTAAGGCATTTTCCAGTATTTGACATCATGGATTTTAAGTTTACAGTGTTTTGTTTTTACATCAGTAGGAAAATCTATTTTCTTCAAAGGTTCAGCTTTCTACTACTTAGACGTAAAACCCAAAAATGATTCAGGGAATGAATGCAACAATTCCCTTTTGTGAAAGGACTATTTGTTTTTGATTCTACATTTCACAATTCATTCATAAGAATTGTTTTTGCTAACTAAAGCAAAACTATTTGCTTAGTGAATTATGGGTAAGAGAGTTATGGTGAAAATTTCTGTGGTAAAAATTTCAAACATTTCCTTTTCTGATGAAAGGATGGGAGAAAAAGACACACCCACCCCACTCATAGGGAGAACGGATTTCTCTGAAATTCTGAGGGAGGTTGTCCCTTGCTTTATTTAACCTTATGCAGTTTTACCGGGGGGGGGGGTGTTGTCTTGTTTTTTATACCTTAAAAAACTAAAACTTGCACTGCATTCAGCAGTGTGATACTCCTTCTGGAATGCTTCAGGAATAGTTTCCCATCCCATCACTTCAAATTGCATTGCTTGTATGGCATTCTGGGAAGTGCAGCCAGCAGGAAGCCCTTCTCTACAGCTACCAACCAGACAAGGTTCCCCTCAGGACCAATGTGTCATGCGCCTCCCCCAGCACTTGAGGAGGTGCAGCCTGTGAGAAGCTGGAGAGAGAGTTGCACCTCTGTGAGCAGTGCAGGGTTTTTAAAAGGTTAAGCAGGGGTGGAGAAATGGAAAACCCTTGTATAAGGTAAGCAAAGCAATCCTACCTACCCTGTTGAGATCTGCAGGAGAATGAACCTTGGTACAAAAATCCCTGTTGAGAGGAGTGGAACTTTTGTTTCAGTTTTCCTACCCTGTGTTTCACCACCACCACCACCTTTTTCTTCCAATTACATCCTATGGGTTTCAATGGGAGAGAATTAATCTAAATCAGTTCCAGGGCCAATGTAGTGAGCTACTGCTTTGAAGGAGGGTGTGGATTTGCTCTACTGGCACACCCCTGGCATGCCTTCTCACCCATCCCCTGTTATCCCCCCCCCCCATAGCAGAAGTCCAACACTGGAGACTGCAAATGTTTCTGTGGTGGCAGGATGGGGTTCCAAGTTCATACCTCCCCTTCCAAAGGTGGACCTCTTGGGGATGACCAAGAGGAGATCCATCATATCCTACGGTGCTTGGGATGTCCTCCCGGAAACAATAGAAGTGTGTCCTATCAAGACAAGTGGCAACCGCAACTACCACCGCCAAAATGCAGCAAAATTTCTCCACCAAGTATCAGTAGGCTATTCATCTGGATTTTCACAGGGGGATACTATTTTTGGGAAACTGGGATGGAAATTTTGATTCAGTCTTAGTTAAATTCTATCAAGTGTACCACTCTTGTATCCTAAATGGTATATCCAATATTAATATTTTGAGGGTAATGTCAGTTTCAGGAAACTTCAAACTTTGAATAGTGATGAGTAGAATCCACCCATTCAATTCTGCTATTGTTCCATGGGTTCAGTCGGCTCTTTGCATTCCATTCCTCCTGAATTCAAGTTCAACTACAAACATTTCTAAAATTAATTTCAGCATTGAACCATGCACATTTGTCAGTTCCTTTGCTTCATTGACATCTCTGCTCCCTCCACCTCCCCACATTACTAATGCACATTGATAAAACGCCGCATAGCAGTGATATTAATGTAGTTGCATATATTGATTATATCAAAATGTTTTTAACGTAACATTTCATGGCTGGGCATATGACATTGGCAAACCACTAGCAAAAATGGGTATTTGATACCTTGCATACAATCTCATCAAGACTGCATTTTCATGATATCAATATATAATCCCTATTCAAGTGTTATGTACTTTAACAGAGCAAATATATTTGGAGCGGGAAAACTTCATCCCCCACCTGACTCCACTGTCACATTCATCAACATCTGCTCCTGGAGGGTGACTGTCTGAAGAGGACAGCCGCCTGTATTTTTGGAGGCCCTCCATGTGAGCCAGAACATGGATTTTGCACTGTTCTGGCTTGCATAGAGAGCCTCTGTAGATAACCCTGCTGAATCCAGTAAGTGGGACTTACTTCATTATTATTATTATTATTATTATTATTATTATTATTTATATAGCACCATCAGTGTACATGGTGCACTTCAGTGTGCTTAGGACTGCAGTGTCAGAGCCAAAACAAGCATTGCTTCAAGGACACAGCACATCTTGTTTTGATCATTTTTATGTAGAATAAGCACAGGGCCACCAATCCGAATCAGTACCCTAGCGTGGGGACTTTAACCGTTTCCCCTACGATGGGCCAGTCTGCATTGGGACCCTTGCACCTACTCTAGAGTAAAGAAAACCGAGCCTGAAAAGCATAGCTCCTAGCTACATCTTTAAAGTAATGCTTGTTTCAGCCTTTAGTCCAGTGTCACCAAGGATTACAGTACTTCATTGGTAACCGCAGTATTAGTGAACTCAACATGCTGCAGGATGCAGAATGACAATACCACTGCAGTAGTTTGACCTTTACAGGGAAAAATTACCTGGCTGCACGTTATGCTTGTCTGCACTGCATAAGCTCAGCATCTTGATGACTGCTTCCAGCTATGGCGATACCCTGCTGTCCAGAGGATGATGGTGAGCAGGAGACGGACAATTTATTTTGAAAATTCCTATATTTGCTTATGCATCACTTACCCAGAACCACAGATCTGTATGTAGAGAGAGGTGAGAAACTGTTCACGGTATTAAAAATGCTACTTTGTAATTTAAAAAAATAACAACACAACATATTACAGGTATTCTGATGGCTACACTCGCTGGGGATTATGGGAGCTCTAGTCAAATGCACCTGGAGGGTCTCAGATTGAGGGTGTCTTCCTTACATTGCTTTCTTTACCTCTGAACTATTTAGGCTCTTTATGCATAAGCACCAAAGGCAAGTACAATATATGGGGGACAAGAAGTTTAATATAAAGGTCATGTAGCTCAATTATTTAGGGAATCTAAGATGTACACAGTTGCTCATCCCATCAAGAATTTCAGTAACAGATGAACAACATAGTGACGTGGCCAGAAATGTTTCACTTTTGTGTAATGGGCTACAAATTCCCCATGTCAGGAAATCTTTTCCAAGTAGATTGGTCTGCAGAGTAAGGCTTAGGTCTCTGCACTGGAGAACATTCATATTGCAAAGTATTCTGGCATATGCTTTAGGATGTCTTTTTAATGCACATGAACTGCTGGACAGATCTGTTGTTCACTGTGATCTCAGAGTGCAGCTAAGACGGTTGCCTGCCAACCCTTCACTGCAGGAGAATGTGGTAGTGAGTGGTAGACAAGCTATCAATTGGATCACTTGCCTATGTTCTGGGCAGCAAACAGGGCTATTAAGACACTGCCACTAAAGATGAGACTGTGAATGAGAGGTAGAGAAATGTTACCTTTGGTGGTCATGGTAAAGCCCATTCAACATGATGGTGATTTCAGTATCAGCAAAGTGAATCAAAAGGAGGATGGCAGAAGAGAAAATGCCACTGGGACGAATCCCTTATTTTTTTGCACCTGTCTTGCATCTTATAAGATCCCTGTGGTCTATTTTGCTAGTGAGGGAATATTAACAATGTTAACAATTTAAAAGGAAAATGGTTAATCGATCATCAACTCACTGGAGAAAGGCTGACACATGCAGTATTGTGTTTTCATCAATGGGATTTCAGACATTTAGCAATGTCACTGGAAGTTTAAAAAAGTTATAACTAACATTTCAATTCACACAGAGAGCAGAGAAGTAGATTACCCACGCGGAATGATGCAGGAGCAAGGCTTGGATTTGCATGCCCGTCCTCCTCACTCTGCATGTATGGTAACCTTTAATGAGGAACAGAGCCTACATGTGTAAGTTTCCTGTTTTGTGGTGGGCAGGTTGTGTGAATGACATCTACTCACATAAGCATGAAAGCCTCAGAAGGGAGAAAATGCACAAGCCTGTATGGCCTGTGTGGATAATAAAACACCAGATCATGAGTGAACTAGGCTGGATGAGGGCCAATAAATTGAAACTAAATCCTAACAAGACAGAAACCCTGTGGGTAAGTGGTTCCCAAGTCCAGGAGACAGGCTTATTGCCTGTTTTGGATGGGGTTGCACTCCCTCTGAAAGATCAGGTTCAAAGTTTGGGGGTACTCTTAGATCCATCTCTATCACTGGAGGCCCAAGTGGCCACTGTGGCTTGGAGTGCCTTTACTGGTTCACCAGCTACAGCCTCTCCTGGACAGGAATAGCTTGGCCACGGTGGTAGAGGCATTAGTAACCTCAAGGCTGGATTATTGAAATGTGCTCTATGTGGGGCTGCTCTTAAAACTGCTCTGGAAGGTGGAGCTAGTGCAGAATTCAGCAGCTAGTGCCCTCTTTCAGCATGCAGCTCCTTTGCTGACAGAACTGCCCTGGCTGATTATTTGCTCTTGGGCTAAGTTTAAGGTTCTAGTACAAAGCCCTAAACAGCTTGGGACCGGGATACCTGAGAGAGAGGCTTCTTCCCTATCAACCTGCTGGGTCACTGAGGTCATCTGAGGGCATGTTCCTGGTGGTTCAACATGGACCTATGGTGAGAAGGGCCTCCAGTGTGGTGGCCCCCTTCCTATGGAATTCTCTGCCTTTGGAGGTATGGCAGGCGCCAACATTGTATCCTTCCAACAACATTGTTGTTCTAGGAAGCCTTCCCTGAATGACCAGCCACTATTTTATTTGAACTTTATTCTTTTAAAAATATAATTTTAATGTATTTTTATTCTGTTTTTATTCTATTTGTTCACTGCTCTGAAATCTTTGGATGGGGAGCGGTATATAAATATTGTAAATAAATACATAGGTGTTGCGGAAAGCAATCCTATAGCATCTAGACAGCTCTGGGTGGAGGGGCATAGGACACTTGGATTCCTGGAATTGAGTTGGAGACAGTGCTCCAACCCCAGGCATCTGAGCTCCCTGCCCCCTTGCAGCCAGCACAGAGAGCACCATGCTGGTGACTTGGAAGGAAGGAAAAGGAGGCATGCTGGTGGGCATAGGCCATTACCCAGGTCTTCTGAGCCTCCTTCCTTTCTCCTCCCTGATGCTTCAGCTGGACAGGTGAAAAAGCCTATCTAGCTGAAATCCAGAGCAGGACAGTCTTTGCCGCTACACTCCTCCTGCTCTGCATAGGATGACCATCCACCTCTGAGTTCAGAGGCGGATGGGCATCCAGATAGGATTGCACCCTAAGAGACACAATTGCAGTACACCACACCACACACCCTTTTAACACATTTCACAAAACTACAGTGTATGTAACTCTGGTAAAAGCTATGCCCCCTGCAGTCATATGACATCCAGAAACAAATTGAATTTTTCCTGCATCAAATTCATAGTGTTACAACTGCCCTATTGGTCTGAATACAGACAAAGAAACAGAGCTTTAAAAAAATATTTGGGGTGGACTTTTTTTGAATTGGTCCACTGACTACACTGACTCAGGGCGAAGTTCAACCAATGCGACTTTCATGATTTTAGGAATTGTTTGTTGAATTCCTAAATCAGTGGGAACATCAAGCCTAAGGTAATTTATCTGTAGCTCAGAGGACAAACGAATGGCTATCTTGATTTACTGATTAAAATGTGTTGTTCAGTTTATAACAGATTACATAAACAAGTGCAATTCTAATGAAGGAGTTGGTTGCATATTAGTAAGGGCCCCCTTTCATTATAGAAATCTAAGAAACAGAAGGAAAATGGGCAAGATAGAAGGTGACAGCTCAGTCACAAGGACATATATGCAATAAGTTGAACAAATTTAGATTATTCTCCAAACTAAAGAAGGCCCAAAGCTACATCATCTCGAATCTCATTCATCTTGTAACATGGTACTCACTGCCCAGTGGGCATTTGGCTTTTGTTGACATTCCTTCCTCCTTTTTGGTATTTTTACCATGGAGAGACCTATAGCTTTAGAACCAGCTTGGATGGATCATATTATCTTTGTCCCACTTTTCTTATACGCAGATTTTTATACCTTGTAACTAACTGGTCCATACCAATGCTTATAAGGAAACAGCATCCAGTCCTAGTAATTAATTACTGGCTAAGGTTAAAGCACAATACAATTTTGCTAATTACTCACAGCTTGGGGCCCATTTTTTTTCTGTACAGCCAACAACTGCATGTTTTTAATCCCCATAATAACAATAATGGCATACATCATTAACCCTATTTTATTCTTTCTTAATTTTTTTATAATACCAATAACAAAGATCATTAACCTCTGTTCTGTTTAACATCTAATCAGCCATTTTAGTTAAATAAATATCATAGAAAGCATTAAATATCACTTCGCTAAGCTAGCTTTGCTCTCAGGAGGGGAATTCTTCCTAATGCATTATATTAACATCCGTTTACTTCACAAGTGTCAAACCGTGAGTGGTAATGAGGAAATAGATACAGTATAATATATGGCTTTAATCAAATTAGCTCCTTTTTGTGTAGTTTTTAATCCTAATATAGTTCACTCCACTTCAATAATTAGCCAAAGCATAACAAATTTTGGTTGAATGTAGTTCAGGTTATTAATTGTGTGCTTTTAATGCATTACATTTCAGTTCTTACTCAGACAATGAGAACACCATCTACAATGCTGGCAAAAATGAAGTAGAAGCTGAAGGGGCAGGATTGAAGCTTGAAATTGATAAACAAATGGTCAAGGAACACCTAATTTCTTTGAATGAGTTCAAATCTTCAAGGTCCGATGAACTGCATCCTAGAGTAATAAAGGAGCTGGCAGAAGAACTCTCAGAACCACTCTCTATTATCTTTGAGAAATCATGGAAGACAGGTGAAGAGCCGGACTACTGGAGGAGGGGTACTGTTGTCCTTATCTTCAAAACGGACAAAAAGGAGGCACCCGGGAACTACAGACCAGTCAATCTGAAATAAATTCCTGAGAAAATTTTGGAGCAGATTATAAAGAAGTAAATGTGTAAGTACTTGAAAACAATGCAGTGATTACTAGAAGCCAACATGGGGTTGGCTTCTAGTAATTAGTCTGGCAGAACAAATCCTGCCAGACTAATTTGATCTAATTTTTTTATCGAGTAACCTCCCTTGTGAACTGTGGGATGCTGTGGACATAATATATCTGGACTTCAGCAAAGCTTTTGACAAAGTCCCCGATGACATTCTGATCAGCAAACTAGCTAAAAGTGGGCTAGATGGAACAACTATTAGGTGGATCCACAGTTGGCTACAAAATCAGACTCAAAGAGTGCTTATCAATGGTACCTTCTCAAATTGGAGGGAAGTAACAAGTGGAGTAGCACAGGGCTCAGTCCTGGGACCAGTGCTCTTCAACATTTTTATTAATGATTTGGATGAGGAGGTGCAGAGAAACCTTATTAAATTTGCAGATAGCCCAAAACTGGGTGGGATAACTAATACCTTGGAAGACTGAAAACTTCAAACTGATCTTGATAGGCTGGAGAGCTGGACTGAAAACAACAGAGTGAAATCTAATAGAGAGAAATGCCAAGTTCTCCATCTAGGAAAAAGAAACCAAATGCAGTTACAAGATGGGGGATACTTGGCTCAGCAATACTACAAATGAGAAGGATCTTGGAATTGTTGTAGATCACAAGCTGAATATGAGCCAACAGTGTGTTGTGGCTGCAAAAAAGCAAATGCTATTTTGGGCTGCATTAATAGAAGTATAGCTTCCAAATTGCACAAGGTATTGGTTCCCCTGTATTTGGCATTGATTAGGCCTCATCTTGTGTACTGCATCCCATTCAAGAAGGATGCAGACAAATTGTCAAACACATGCTCATGTTCCTGTTTCCCAGTTCAATTTGCACAAATTCCCCAATTTACACAAATTTCCTACGTGGACTGAGCAGCCCCACTTTTGCCTATCGAGGAAAGTTGTGCAAATTAGGAAATGTGGAGAAAGCTGCACCAATCTTCCATTTGTGCAGAAGCAGTAGCGATCACGAACAGGAATGGGAGCTGGACGTGAGATGAGCAGAGAAATGATGTTCAGAGAATCGTAGTGATCTCCACCATTGCTTGTTCACCCATCCCTAGCCTTCTTCCGTGCCCCTTTTTCCACTCCCCAAGCTTTTCCGATGTCACTGTTGCAAGCCTGGAGGAACAGCAGCCACCACTGTGCTTCCAGCAGTGGAGAAGATGGGGAAGGGTGGACAAGAGGGAATGATCCAATCTTGGCTCCCCTTCCTGGGAATCGTAGCAGTGCCCACAGTCTCAGGAGAAGGGATCCACCATATCCTATTGTCCTTGGGACACTCTTCCAGGGATCATAATACTGCTCTGTCCCTTTGAATTTAGTCTAAGAATATTATGTCTTCGAAAGCTACAATAACTAACATCACAATGAGACCATACCGATATTAACCATGTTCCTAAATTTGCCACACATTACTTAATGGGTTGGATCCAGCATAAGCCTCCCATGGAGGAAGGGCTCCTTCTATCCATGGGAGGCTCATCATACATTGGAATACATTGGGAAGAAGGGAAAGCAATCTTTGCTGATTTCCTTCTTCCTGTACAGCCCCCTCTGTCCCCCTCAAAAACGGCTCCAGAACAACGGAGGCAGGGAGCACTGGCAGACGCAGAGTGAGGAAAGAATCATCGAAGGTCCTCTTCCCTTCCACCAACCAGAGCTTTCTGAGCAAAACTCCATTCAAGGGCTGTTCCTGCTGTCAGAATAAAAACTGGATCCATCTCAGTGTGTAGTAAAAAGATCAAGTTTCAAATGACATCATAAGAAAAGAAAATAGATTCATGTAGAAAGCATTGATTTTAGTGATACATGAGACGGCATGGCTCTTGGCAGTGGCAAAATAGAATCAAAAGGATGCAAATGAAGATTACAGCAAAGTGTATATATTACACTGAACAGGTTAGGTTTATCAAATAGTTTCAGTAATAATATCCTATGGGATGACAAATAAAAGAAGATGAGTATGAGGCTAGGTATTGTTTTTAAGCGATGAAATCTTAAAACTACACTGGGATATAGACTTCATCATCAAACTTCATACATCTATAAAAATGCTATCATCAAGCCTGCTGCACATTTACACGGCAAAAAATAAAACGCATCTTGGATTTTATTAGCTCAATCTATGCAAAATCATAGAGATGTAATCAAGTACTTTCAGTGTGCTATGTCTTAAAATGTTACTCTCCTTTTATTTGCCTAATCTCTTATTAAATTGTGTTAGTTATTTGAATACTTGGCTTGTACAATCCAAAGTCACTGAGCTGAGTATATATGCCTCATGGGTGATTAAAAAAATCCAGAGTTCACAAAGGACATCTCCTCATGCATGTATTAATAAAGCTTTCTCTACCATTTATCTCAAGCTATTTTCTCTTTCAAAATGCTTGTTCTGTTTTCTTTCTTTCTTTATCCTTTTATTATAGACAGTGCTCTTTTCTTCGTTCCTTGCGTTTTTTAAATCTTCAGAAACAATGCGACTGCTCTTGGCACCATCTTAAAAATGGAGAAAATCAGTGCCTCCTTACTAACTGGTTAGAGAGTAAAGGACTTAGGTGAAGCTTTGGGTAAGGTCTCTGGCTACTTGCTCAGGACAAAGGGATACTGGAACTGACATTGGCAGCTCATGTCCTTTCCTGACGCTTGAAAATCAGCTAATACATTAGGCATATTACATTCTATTACCTGCTATCTGTTACCAGCTTCAGCTGGCATGACAGCAGTGACCATTCCTGGATAGGGGTAGCCTGGCTACAGGCATCCATGTATTGGTAACCTCAAGACTGGACTAGTTTAATGTGCTTTATGGCCTTGAGACTAGTCGGGAAGCTGCAGCTAGTGCAGGATGTGGCAACTAGGTTGTTTAGTGGAGCTCCTTACCATGCACGTATGACTCCTGTGTTGAAATCTGCCAATGAGCCAGCGAGCCATATTCGAGACATTACTGCTGGTTACATCCCTAAACAGCTCAGGACCAGGTATCTGAGAGAATGACTTCTCCAGTCTCTACATCTGAGGGAGAGGCCCTGCTTACCGTATGGAAGTTTGTTTGGCCATAATATGGTACAGGGCTTTCTGAGTTGTGGCACCCACCATGTGGAATGATCTCCCCATTAAAATCATATGGGCTCCTAATGTGGAGCACTCCCAATGCCAATTTAAAAGACATCTGTTTGCTCAGGCATTTCCCTGGCCGCTAGCATTGTCAGATGGTTCTTTAATCAGATTTTACTGTATTATTACTTGTGGTTTTAGCAATTGGTGTTGCTATATTTTGTCATGATTTTATCTTGTAAACTGATTTGGGATTCATTTGTTTTTAAATGAAAAGCAGTACAGAAATTCTCTGAAATAAATAATCTCCAACCTGGCAGTTCAAAAGGCCAAACTACATGTGACGATCATGGCATGAATGCAACCAACACACACATTTTAAAAATGTAAATGTAGAACCTGCTGGGAGTCCTGAGTAACAGCAGGGAATGGGAGGGAGAAGGTAACCCTTTCTTCCCTGCTGAGGGCCCAACAAAAACCTGCCATTTCTCTTGGGAGAGAGACTTCCATTGGCACCACCAAGGAGGCTACCCATCCAATGCAAATAGTAGCTTGTGGATGGCAGGTTCTCATCAGAACCATTGGAGGGTGGGAAATGGTTAGATACTTCTTATTTATTTATTTATTTATTTATTTATTTATTTATTACATTTCTATACCACCCAATAGCCGAAGCTCTCTGGGCGGTTCACAAAACTTCTTCCCCACCTTCAGCAGTCCTTATGCTGCTCTGGGTCCTATCTGCCCCCCACCCCCACCCGCTGCAATGGCTGCTATTTACACTTTATTAAAATGCATGCTAGCTGTATTCACAAATGAACTTCACATATAATTTGGCCCTGAGTCTTACATACAGCATCTATCACTTTCTCTCTCTGGATGTGTGGGGAGGGAGAAGTTCTAATAACTAATAACAGCTTCTCTTTCTCTGGCTGTATTCCAAGCTGCCCTTCGCCCAGTCCTCGTGGCTACTTTGTCAACTTTTATTAACTCAACCTCACCTGTACAACTGCAAATTATTAATGCTTCAGATTGGAATTTATTTATACAGTTGCTTCTTTTTCCTAAGAGAAAAACAGAGCACATAATGAAGTACATTAAGGCTTCTTTCCTGCTTAACATACTCTACCCTTATACCATGATAATAAGACTTAGGGGGCTTCCACACACAGTCTTCGGGGCACCCCGAAAGCGCTTCAGGGCGCCCCGAAACTCCTAGTGTAGCTACGTGGTCAGAAGAGGTGGCGGCTGTGGCGACGAAAAGTTCCTATGGCTCGGCGGCTTCTCTGGTGAGTCCTTGCCGCTGAGCCCAACTCCCCGCCAGCCTCCTCCTGCTGCCGGCGAAAGAGCCACCCGGGTTGGAGAGCTCAGCGCTCTTCCGCCGAGCTCTCCAACCCGGGTGGCTCTTTCGCCGGCAGCAGGAGGAGGCTGGCGGGGAGTTGGGCTCGGCGGCAACGAAGCCGCCGAGCCCTGGGAACTTTTCGCCACCACCACCTCTTCCTCCGTCTCTTCTGACCAGGTAGCTACACTAGGAGTTTCGGGGCACACTGAAGCGCTTTCGGGGTGCCCCGAAGACTGTGTGTGGAAGCCCCCTTAGTTAGGAGGGCATTTAGTTGGGACTAAGAGCCACTGAATTAAGTGGGATTCATTTCTTGTATTCTGCTTATGGTGTTGATATAGCATTATCATAAGTGATTTCTAGTGCAACACCAATAGCATATGCTGGAGTGATAGGTTTCCCTGAACAACCCCTTGCTTCATCATAAGTTGTTGGCATTATGCTAGAGTTCACTTAAGCTAGTGCTATATAAATTGCAAAACTGCAACATCAATATTGGATACTTCCCTATCTATCTTTCTATCACACACGCACACACACACACACACACACACACACACACACACATAGGGCTCCATCACACCAGCGATTTAGCACACTCTCGCCATGCCTTGTGTGCGGATTTGCAACACGGTACTCACATGACACCATGCCTGTCCTGCTGACACCCTGCCTCTTCCCCAGCCTTTTCTGTCTTTTCCTAAAATGCCTAAAGTCGGGATTATTTTCCCTAAACACATTTAATGCACTCTTAAGCCTCTGTATAGTGCTGTACTCTCTTGTTTTCCTTTGTTGGGGTGTGTGCTGTGATGGGAGTCTTGCTGTTGGCTTGAATGGATTGCATCAGGTCCTGGCAGGAAAAAGCAATCTGTCCCAGCAGCCAGCTCCAAGTCTCAATATAGAACCCAAACCTTGCATCCCAGGCTCGAAAGCATTTTTTAAAATTGTACAGTGCTCAAAGCTCTACAGAGACAGGAGTG
The DNA here is from genome assembly GCF_023053635.1 of Elgaria multicarinata webbii. Taxonomy (NCBI): domain Eukaryota; kingdom Metazoa; phylum Chordata; class Lepidosauria; order Squamata; family Anguidae; genus Elgaria; species Elgaria multicarinata. Next base: position 135,807,925 of record NC_086172.1, on the reverse strand, counting down.
TACTCCCTCGATGCCCCCAAAGTGTGGTTCCATCTTTGCCAGGCAGAAAGGTGGTCTGGTTGAAGTACTCATCTGACAGGACCTGCTTGTATATATCTTGTTAAAGGGGTGGGGAAGAGCAACCAATGAACTGGAAGGAGAAAGAAAAGGGGCAGAGTGGAGTGGAAGAGCAAACAAGCGAAAGAGCAGCATGTTCAGGTGAAAGGGACCATAAGCTTGAGGCGCTTATGCATCGGAGGTAAAAATGCGGAGGCAAAGCAGGGGGGGAAATTACGTGTGATGGAGCCCTAAGATCCACTAGTATTTATATAACTCATGTTCCAAATTCTCAAAGTACTTTGGTACAATGTGTCAGCAATCTTGACAACAACCCTGCAACATAGTCCATTAGTAACTGCATTTTAAGGTGCAGGCTAAGGCATAGTGCCAAAGGCAGCCCAACATATTTATGGATGAAATTTGAACTAGAAGTCTCTGGTTCATATGTTATCTTTTAACCATGATAGTGTATTAGCATTAAAGAGATTATGACGATGATGATTTTCCTCTTATACAAAGCAAAGTTTGAATCTGTGTCCACTTATGATCCCCACCCCACTCCACCCCCAGATAAACATTTAACAGTCTTGCTTCTGAAATATCTCAGCAAAGAGGAAGTACAACAGAGAGCCTTCTCCTTTGGCAGTTCCAATCCAAAGCTCTTTTGAGCACCTTTTGGTGTGAAATAAAAATAATAATAAAAAAATGTTATTGCAAAAATAGTGGGAAGTGAGTTGGGATTTTAATTGACTTTCATGTTGTTTCCCCACCAAGTTCAAACTGAGGTGAAACATTGCATTTATGTCAAATTTTGCTGCAAGCAAAACAATAGAAGGGCTCTAAAATTAATGTAGGTGTCCAGTCAAAGGCCATACATAGCCATTAGTGGGAGTGCTGGGTTGAGATAATAACGCATTGTAAGCATGAAAAATTCAACAGTAATTGCTATCTTCTTGACTCTCTCTTTTTTCTTCCCTTCTTTTTTTATTCTATATAGAACTGCTACACATTCCCAAAATGGTCTGTCTGCCGTTCTACCCCAAAGTAATGCAATGGATCTCGATCATTATGACTAATGGAACTGCTGAGAAGCTTCTCTTTTATTTTTTGGCAAAATGCAATACCACAGTCGATCTTTCACCACACATTAGGGACCCATGTAACAAGCATTTCTGGTTGCCTGAGGACTAACTTTGATTCAGCACCTCCCCACCTTCTGCCACCCAACTCAGTAAACTACAGTAAGATGAGTGGAATGCTGTAATTCAGTGCTATTGTGAAACCAATGCGGCCTCTCCACCCGCAAACCCCCCCTCCTTCACTTACGGCTTTACAGTTTAAATTACACTGCTTGTTTTGTTAGCATCTATCAGCTTGCAGCAAATACAAAACCATTCTTGAATTTATTAAAAAAAATTATAAGGGTCTTAAAATAATAATAAAAAAGAAATAAAAGAACTGCAAGAAATTATACAAGTCTCAAGGCGCTGAGGTTTTGCTTTACAACAAGCTACTGTTCAGACTGTTTCCCACATTCCGCTGTAAATTTGCAACCCACATATTATGGTTTAGAATTCAAACCTCTGGACACAATTATGGTTGACCAGTAGGCTTTTCATCTGGCAAATGACTTGGCTGACTTCGAAATCAGATCGTGTAGCCTCCAGAGGACAACTTGTTTGCTATCTCTGAAATTTCAGCTCTTGGATATTTCACAGGCCGTTTTGTTTTGTTTTTTAAGAAAAGAAACACCCCGGGTTTTACAGCACTCTGTGTAATGAAATCTTTCATATCAGCAAGCCAAAATAGATAGGTAGGTAGAGGATGTAATTCTTCTGTTCATGATCCAGGGATATGCGAACATTTAATTTCAAGTCAATAGATTTGCAAAACATAAGCACTTAGGGGATCAAAGGCAAAGCGAGATTTGTTCCCATAATTGTAGTGTTATTATTACCAATGCATGCAGCCTTACAACACATTTTCAATATATCTAAGATTAACTATTATTTTCTCCCTATAAATAAAATATAATCATCCTGAAAATCAGTGAAGGGGAAACCATCAGATCCATTAACCTGACTAAGAATTCCTTCAGGCCAATAATACAGTACAGTGGATCTTTCATTTTATTGAGCTATATCTTTTTCTGTATGGCAACCAGCAGAGAAAGAGAGAGAGAGAGGATCTAAAATCGAAGACTAAGGATTTTTATTCAGGGAAGTGGTGAGGCAGTGGCTAACATTCTTATGTGCCTAAGGTTAACTTTTTCTTTTAAAGCCCTAATTTGCAAACTCAGAATGCAACGAAAACAGTGCTTCTTGAATGTAAAGAATATATTATCTTCTTTGCGTTGTATCATTATCAAAATCTTTATTGTTAGGATCACAGGTATCTATTGTAACCTTGCAATGCTGCAGACATATTCAAGTCACCACTTACAGTCATCTAGGACTGAGGGCAATTTGGATCCTCAAGAATAGAATAGAAGCAAATAATAGCGGTCAAAGCTACATTGCCTTGATTTAAAAAAGTGTGTGTGTGTGTGTGTGTGTGTGTGTGTGTGTGTGTCACAATTCATTTCCCCTCCAGCTTTACAACACCCAGGGGTGGGTATTTCTCTTGTTTCTTTGTGGCAAAACCCCTTCATAAAACATGAAATTAACAATAAGGTAATCTTACAAAAGGATAATGTTTTATAGGCAACCTATTATCTCTTAACAGAAGGGGTGATTAGTCAGCTGCTCTGCTTGAACCTGATCCAAAGGCATTTTGAGTCCCTGCAACACAAATAGAGCTACACTCAAGTCATAAAGACAGGAAACTAGGATAAGCACTGCTGGCTTCTTCTTTCTTTCTTCTTCTTTTTTTTAGTACTATCATTATTATTCTTAGTGATGGAGATTGTCGCCTTTGTTTCTACTTTCAGTAACCAATGCTCAGCCAACACACATCACTGATGTCTAGTGATATAATTAATGTCATCCTGGGCCAGTGGCACTGATTCTTTGTGGCTGTCTCATCATACAGCAGCTCTATAAAAAACCATAGACTGAGCTATATTTGTCACTAGCAAAATGTCCCAAGTCATGATGGACATGGTATGTGGGAAGGAAGAACTTGCATGGGGCTAAGACACATCAGACCCACCCATTCCCATCAGATCCCTGCCAATGGTGGTGCAGGCCATGCAATGTCAGGGTGAGAAAGCAGGCATTGCCATTCACTGTAGTAATGTCTTCAGAAGATTGTATGCCTTCACAAGACTTTCTGCCCAACAAATGGTACTCAAGGCAGCTAACGATACAAACCAGATGAACAAAATCTTAATTAAAATGTAGTATAAAAACAAACTAATTAAAAATCCTATTAAAGCACAACAATCAAAGGAATAAACAGCACCAACCAATAAAACCCCTTCAGCACCAGACCAGCTGACCTGCCCTTCCAGAATAAAAAGCCTTGCTTCCTGGCAGAAGGACAACAGAGAGGGGGCCAACCTAGCCACCCTTGGTAGGGAGGTCCAGAGCCTGGGAGTGGCGACCAAGAAGGCCCTCTCTCATAGCTCTACCAAATGCATCTCTAAAAGATCTTCAAACCTGGGTAGGCCCTTGTACTTGATGGGAGTTATTTGGTACTGTTGCCTCCTGTTAAAAAGGCAGTTAACAGAGAAAAACAACAGGCAGAACAGAATGAGCTCTTACCAGTCCCACGTGCACGCAAAGGCTTAAAAAATGGAGACACACTCTTCTTTACTGAAGAAAAGAAAAATGGTTTACTCACAGTTTCTTGCAAAAATGCAGGTACAACATAAAGATTCAGACAAAGTTTGTTCTATATATTCTATAACACTGGAAGGGGGGACAGCAAACGCATGTGCTCCCAGTAACGGAGAAGGCAGAGACAGGGGAGGGGGAAGGGAAATGGAGGAGCAGGAAACCACTGTTGGCTATGGAGATCCTAAAGCTAGCTATGCTGAAAATGCATTAACTAGCTAACTGCAACACTGCCCCCTCTCATGATTCCAAGTCCTCCCACCGAGATGAGAAACAATAAAGAGGTCTGCTGTGCACAAAAGCTTTATTCAGTAAATAGACGCCTCTTCACACCTGAAGGGGTCATGAATGCTAGGAGCTATCCTCTAAGCTTAATTAGCTTAACAAAGCAAGGCAGTTGCATATCAACTAAATGGACAGTTTCCCACTGTACCCCACAGGCTTTTTCCAGACCCCTCCTTCAGAGAGTGTCTTCAAGCTGTAACCTCTGCCATGTGGCTAGCCTACCAACTCTTCTCAACTCCTCCCGCTTGACCCTGTTTCAGACTGGGATGTGTCAATTCTGATGCTCCCTCCCCCTCTGACAAAGACTTAGTTCCCAGGGAGGGGGAGGGGGAGGGGGGAAGATGATGTCTGAACCTGGGTCTCCTTTTCAATAAGTTCCTGGGAAGATTCCTCTTTGACTCCTGAAGAGTCTTGGAGAATTTCCTCCCTGCTTCCTGTATCAGCTTCTTCTTTAGCCTCTGAGTCCGATTTGAAATCCACACCAGGGAGACCAGGCCTCATCCTGACACCCCCTTCCTGTAACTAGCAGATGAAGTCGCAATATTCCCAACAGTTCTGAAATTTGCATGTGTCCTGGCTATATTTCCTTTGAACTCAAGGCACAGAAGCCAGAAGACATGGGGCATGTCTAGACCAGGGGAGGGAGGGGAAGGATCTCACAATATTTTGCTCGCGAGATCCTCCTCTTTGTCCAGACGCATGTGTGACATCCCAGGAGGAAGAAGGGATGTCGCACCCGGCATTTTCTTTTTCTTTTTTTACAGAAGGATGAACGAATGTGCGCTCCAACTAAAAGTGAGTTTAAAAAACCACCTGATGCCACTCCCCACCCCACCCCTGATAGGCATGAAGAGCCTGAAGAGCTCCGTGCCTGGTTCCTGCCTCCTTGTGTTTACTCATGAGGAGGCAGGAAGAAGACGGGATGGGCGCCCACACCTCCCACGGTCTCAGGACAATCCCAAAAATGCAGGAAGAATCAGGCTAAAAGGGCCTGCCGATATCCATGGGGAAATGGAGGGATCATCACTCCCTGCTCCCAGGATCGTCTGTGCGTCATCTGGACACACAGGGACAATCCCGGGACAATCCCCAGGATAACAACTGGTCTAGACATGCCCTAAGATAAGGCTTCCTTTTAAAACTTATTATTTTGATTTTTGTTAATGTGCCCATCAGAACGGAGGTTGGGAACCATGTTTGAATGCTCTTCTGTGACTGAAATCCCTTGTTTGTAGAAAGCTAGTGCTTCAGGGAGCTTGATCTAGTTCAGCTGTTTTTCTATAAGGAGGCAAGTGTTGTTGTTTCTTCACTTCAACTGGTGTGTGATGATAAAAGTATAAAAACAATAAAACTATTTACAAACACAAAATAATAAAAACACTCCAGTACAAAAGAATCATGGTTCTGAAATGTTTTCATTTTGTCAACTCTCCACTTTTTAAAATTATGTTATTATTCTGACTCATGAATTCTGGGTGCAGACACTGTTTTCCTTACATTGGAAATGTCTTTGCATCTGACATTGAAAAGTGTTTAAAGAAAGGAATTATACTACAGAGTATGAACTAATTTTGCTTTTTTTCAGACCTCACAGATCACTTTTCTTCGCTGCAAGGTGTGAGAGCCATTGGCAGCCCTCAATTGCCTCATGTGTGGCTTTCTCTCTCTCTCTCTGCAAAAGTTGCTCATTCTCAGCAGGGCCTCTTAGCTATGCCTTGTTGTTTGCTTTAGAGGTAGGCCAGCTGCTTTGATCTGGCCTACCAGGAGTGGCTCTGGGGTAGGGAGTCAGTAAGATTGGGGGTGGGGGGAGAACGCAGGGCGATCAGCCAATTATCTGGGGGGTGGGGGTGCAGAGGAGCCGAAGAGACAAAGAACAAGACGACTGGCAGAGGTGCACTGGGGGCAAAATTGAATGAATGCCTGAGACATCGTGCAATATGGTCGTTGCCTGGGAGATTTTACCACACTGAATATAACAGAGCACTCACTAGTGATAGGTGTGGGGACATCCCAATCCAAGATCAGCATATCAGAATTTTCCTGCCTGGTGACTGACTGATGAGCCCCTGCTTAGGCAATGTGGAGGGATATGGGGAAAGAGAGGCCTAAAAGGCACCCAGACAAGTCCCATGCAAAGTTCTGCTGCTTGACAGGGGGTGGAAGAGAGGACAGCCCTCCTCCCCAAGGTTCAGGAAAGGCCCCAAAGTGCCTGGAGCCAACATAGCTCCTGTCTGAAATATAGTAAAGTTCAGTGAAATAGGTCTCCTCTATGCTGTATTGCAGGCACACCGTTGAGGAAAGTGTGAATACAGGAGGCTATTTATTTGCACAGAAAAGTTCAGCTCCAACAAAACCACATCTGGCTTGTAGCAAAGTCCTGCAGAGTTGATGGAGCTTTAAGGAGGTTAAGTGACTTGCTCCAAATCACATAATATGCAACTGGATCACTAGGATTAGAAGCTCAAACGAGCAATCTTTTTGGCTTTGGGTCTCTCTCTTTTTTAACCACCCTGTGTATGTGAAATGACTTCCTGTTCTCTGTAGCACTTCAAGCTCAGTTGTTTGATTTCCTTTCTTTGGTTGTTCAGCTCCTTCAGTGATTTGGAAAGAAAAGGAAGCTAGGAAGAGGGGGTTACTAACACATACTGCTTATTACATTTTCTGTATGAGTGGAACCATAAATAAATTTGAGATATACATAGAAACAGCCCTATTCTACAGAGATCCACAGAGTTGATCATCCATTTTTAAAATTCATCTTTTATTGTGAAATTTTGACAACAACGTTTATAAAAAGAAAAGAGAGAGAGATTTGCATATATCTTTATCAGTGAATACATTTGAAATTCATATATTTGAAAATACAACTTCCTAGCAATTCAACAAAAGTGGACCAGATATCCAAATAAGTATCCATTTGAAGGTGGCATCTGTACACCACCTGTTCAAATATTGAAAGCACTGTAATCCATTGCATTGTAGGACGTGAGCATTTATTTTTCCAATGTTGTAATAGTACTCTTTTACCTGTCAAAATGCCACAGAAAATCCATTTACACCGACCATTTGTTAATTTCTGGAAGCAGGTAGATAATTTGATGTAAATTTGCATATAAATCAGCCAATATTAATTAATTAATTTATTTATTTATTTATTACACTTCTACACCGCCCAATAGCCGAAGCTCTCTGGGCGGTTCACAAAAACCAAAACCACAGCAAAACACTGTTAAGAACTGTTCCAGTACAAAATCTATCCATATAATAACTTCCTCCCCAAAAGAAGCAACTATTGGACATTGTCAAAACATATTTTAAAAGAAGCATTTACCTGCATTGCACTGCCAGCAATTAGCCCAATTAGACAAACCCTTATTAAAGAGACCTTGCAGTGTCCAATAGAAATGAAACAACAGTGTTTGCTGAATACATCCTAAGACCCATAGATGTAACAAGTAGACACCAAACCAGTGATCTGTTGATTAATTCCTATTTAGAATCCTGCATATTGTATTTATTCACAAGTAAAAAGCATTCATAGTCATGGGTTTTGAGTTGCTTTGCCTGACCATCTTCAAAAAGTACTTCCACTAATGATGGAAACTCTGATGCTGTAGAAGTGGCAGGGCCAAACATAGATAACAACAAATGTTAAAATTGCAAATATTGCCATACAGCCCTAGCTGGCAAATCGTATTTGGTAGAGTATCGAATGGCCAGTACTCATCCTCCGCATGCAAGAATTGATCCAAAGTACAACAACAACAACAACAACAACAACAACAACAACAGTAGAAACTATGTGATGAATCCTGGTATCCCTAGAACCTAATGGCTTCCATTTAGAGAGAGGAACCAGGCAAGATTCCAAAAGTGACCAAGGCGGAAGATCTGATATAAATGGGAAAGACCAATACTCAGTACATGTCAACAGATCAGCCCAATGATACATAGCAAGATCCAAATCCACTGTCTTTAATTGGAAGTTGCATCCTTTTCAAAGGTAATCATGCCAGAGAGGAACCCCCCAAAATTTACAAGATAAAGCATTGATTTTCTGAAAATGTTTGCCATGTATAGATGAAAGAATCTTACAAATAACATAAACAATCTGAGGTATAGTATTCATCATGACTGTATTTTCCTCACCCCACAAACTTAGCTTTGGCTATTGGGTAGTATAAAAATGCAATAAATAAATAAATAAATAAATAAATAAATAAATAAATAAATCTCAGGTTTAAAGATGCCCTTCTGTCTAAATCCCAATAAATCAGTTTATTCAAAGTAAGCTTAATCATTTGAGATATCTCTCTGAGAATAAATATTCAGACGGAAGTAATAACATCTGGGCACCATCAAAATTTCCAATCTGCTGATATCCTACAAGATACAATATGTCCAATTAGGGCCAGTTCAGATTTTGACCAGTTAATTAAATGACCAGACAAATTACCAAATGCATTAATTAGTTGTATTAAAGCCAGCACAGACATCTAGAGTTCAGAAATAAACAACAGAAGATAATCAACATACATAACAATTTTAAAAAATAAACAATCATGCACAAAGCAACAAATACTACCATTCTGTCTAATGGCACAAGCCAAAGGTTCCAACATAAGTCAAGTATCAAAAGAGAAAGTGGACATCGCTGTCTGGTTCTTCTCTCCAGTGGGGGAAAAAAAAAACCAGAAAAGAAAAAGAAAAAAAGACCATTAGTCATAAGTCTAGTCCTTGGAAATGATATAAATATCTGACCCACTGTTGATCATCTACTTAGATTTTTTAAAAAATTGCATGAAGACTTTTGTTACAAAACATGTAAATTAGCTATGTTCTGGTCACTTTAACACTGGCTGATATTAACCCTAAAGTGTTTTTCAGGAATAACGATTCAAGAGACAGGCCTCTTGACCACAGGGCATTTATCATTTAGAATCTAAGTGCAATCTTGCTGAAGACCAGGGTATCTAGTAAATTTAGATGTATATCCTTTCCCCCAGTTTCCAGCAAGATCACACACATGTTTATAAGTTTCTCTTATTATTGAACTCAAGTCCCTGATCTAAACTTATGTTTCTTCAGCCTAACCATACATACACACACACACACCACCACCACCACCACCACCACCGGCCTTCTGTTCTACATTTGAGTATGCAGACAACTTATAGACATATACATAAACTTTGATTCAGATCTGTCATTTTGCAAATGCAAGGGCTCCTTCCATTCATTAAAGGGAGTGAGAACCAGTGGAGCCTTCCTGCTGGAGGAAGGGTGGGGCAATCTCCATTAATCCTCCCTTCCCTCTCCATTCCGGCTAGGTATGGGAATTTCAGAGTGGGATTTAGGATTGGTGAATATTCACAGGTACTGTTAAGGTGACTGGTAAGTTCTGAGGCGCTCAGCTTTGAGCCCTGCGGTCTAGCTGGGAGATAAGGCTTACCTTTAAGGCGAACTCTTCTCACCCACACAGAGCCCTGCGACGTGAGTCAGGGGTGACACCGGAAGGTCTCCCTACCCCAACAAGGGGTAGGCCTGTGGGGAGGGCAAATGTTGCAGTGCCAATGGCTCGCCCAACTTAGATGGGCCTGTTTCAGGCCTTACTGGATGTCCTATAGGATTTCACCACTTTGCAGATCTTAAACAAATGTGGCCCTGTTTAAATCTAACTGTATATGTCTTGTCTCTTATTTATTGACCTACACACCGCAAAAACTACCTCCCATGCTGTTCTGGAAGATCACCAAACACTCCAGAGCAGCTTTTCGGTTTTCAAGGGGTGGGAAAGGGGCTGCAGGAGGAAGGAGAAATCAGTGAAAATTTATTTATTTATTTTATTTTTATTTATTTATTACATTTTTATACCGCCCAATAGCCGAAGCTATTGAAGGAGAATCCTGTCAGCAGAGTTCTGCTTGTGGGACTTCTGGATCCAACCCAAACAGTCATCTCAGGATTTAGATTATTATCTGGCATTAGGAGAGAAATATGGCAGTTCAAAAAACCGCCTAAACCAAGGATGAGCAACATAGGGGTTTCCATCCCAAAGACTGCCCTCCTGCAGCGGCCACTGCTGTATCACTGTAACTTCCAAGCTAAATTTGTCACTTTTCAGCCTCCACTGCAGTTTGCTGCTGAAATTCACCGGCCAAGCACCAATTTGTTTTGCTGCTATTGTAGAGTGACCATATAAAAAGGGGGGCAGGGTTCCTGTATCTTTAACAGTTGCATAGGAAAGGGAATTTCAGCAAGTGTCATTTATATGCATGCAGCACCTGGAAAAATAACCTCTTCATCACAACAGTTAAAGCTGCAGGACCTATACTAGAGTGACCAGATACAAAAGAGGGCAGGACTCCTGCAGCTTAACTGTTGTATTGAAGAGGGAATTTCACCAGGTGCTGCATGCATACAAATGACACCTGCTGAATTTCCCTTTTCTATACAAGTGTTAGAGATACAGGAGCCCTGTCCTCCTTTTCATATGGTCACCCTAGCTATTGCATCACCAAATTTCAGCAGTGCAGGCAGGGGGGAGGCTGCACTAGAGCCAGCAGGCCACATGCAGCGCAGATATTGCACACACCTGTCCTAAACTGATGTATAGGGAAGAAAGCACCAGCTGTTCTTTATTTTTCTCCTTTTCAGATCAAATAATAGAGAAGACTTTCAGATTTCACAGATAGCTCCACAAAAGCCATCTCCTTTTGGCAGCAGCCCATATAGCAAATAGTCTGTGATAGACTTGTACCATGGATTGAGGAGAGTTGTTGTTCTTTTATGTCAAGGTTGTCCTTCTCACTGTTGACATCACTTCCACTGAGGGTTAGGTGGGGAGAAAAAAGACAGAAGGATCCTAGTATTGTCACTTATTTTCCCAGTCCTCACACTTGAAGAGCTATTTTGTAACCCTATCACAGAATTCAAAAGACCACAGTGCTGTATGGATACTGTGGCATCAGTGGAACACAAATCTGAAAAGTATTGTTCTCAACTACACCAAAGAAAAGAAAAGACAGAAGGAAAGGAAAGAACAGAACAGAAATAAATTTTGACCCTAGTCCAGAGAAAATCATTTGGGTAGTAGACAGTATCCATATTGCAAGAGGGCTAGGAATGTGCATTTCTATCGGCACCTTGAAGTGTAGATGGTGGTCCCATTTTAACATCTGGATTAGCAGTAAAATGCTGAGGCACATTCAGAACTACAACTTCCATGTGCTGATGGGTCCTCCTGGTTAGGTTTGCCTGATGGCAAGTTAAAAAGTGCAGTCCACTGCTACTTCAGAGCCACCATGCCTGTCAATGAGAATTGTGTAAGATTTCCTAAAAACAAACAAACCAAAAAACCGAAACAAAACCCACCCAAAATAGCAAGCTGTTGAACAGGAACAGGGCTTGGTGGATTTCACCCAAAGTCTTTAACCGGTTAATGAATTTTTTTCTCTCAAATTACCATTCTGCAATCTAATATAAAATTAATTTATAGCAAGACAAAGGTAACCTGGGAAATTAAACTGTCAAAATCATTTACAATTATAGCATAATAAGCAAAGAGCTTTCAAAATACAAACACTGTATCTAGAATTAGATACATAGAAAAGGATTTATTATATTTGCTTATGTCTGTCGGAATAGACATTAATGGATTCTCATTAAGCACAGTGACTTTGAATATTTTCAAAGTGGAGATACACTTTGAACAATTTTGGGATAATGTCCTACAAGAAGAGTAGGTGAGGTTATTTCACCACCGTGTCATGCCGTGAATACAAATGTGAAGCCCCTACTTTGCTATTACAAAATAGCTAGACGCACAGTAAACTGTATGTACTCAAGGAAGAAGTGGGAGGATTGGAGTCTTATTTAAACACACAACTTTATATGTAGCACAATGAAAATGGAACATTTTAAAAAGATATTTTGCAGAGAAGATTCAAGGTTAGTAATAGGAATGCCTTTTTCTTAACTCTATAAAACATGCAATGGAATCTTCTGCATATCACAGGATTTTTTAAAAAAATCAGATCAGTCCATTCCCTTTCTGGCACAAAATACTTCATCATAATGTAAGCCTATATCTCCAGGAAAGACTCTGCCCAGCTTTATCAGGGTGAAGCTCGCTTTCCATAGTCACCCACGGACATCCCAGGAAATGTCCAGCCCCACCATCACATTAGGCCTGAGAAGGAGTGAAAGCTGGAGCTATGAAGGAGAAGTAGGCATCATTGCCAACACTATGTAAGAGAACTCTAGGGTGGGGGATCAGGGGGTCAAAGGATTACATATTACAACTACCCCAAATGTCATATTGGGCAGTATCCAACAATGTCATTTCACAAACTTGAATAATGCTAGCAGAATCCCATCAAATCTTCCCATTGTGCAAGCATTTTCACATTACTGTTGTGCAACTGGTTGCACAACCAGTTGCATATCCATAACTTCAGTTCAATTCTCCACTTGCACATAGTTCAGAATCTAGTGCCCGCTAGCACTGCACCATTTGAACTAGCAGAATGACACTGCCCTTTGGATACTGCCCTTTGTTACTTCCAATTCAGATGGAGAAGGCAGGCAGGTGAGGAAGTGATTCTTAGGTGAGCATTCAATCTGGCACCACCTATGCATGATTGCTCCCAGCCACAAAGGCTGGGCAGGTTCAGGGAGAGTAAACGGTTCTGCATGTAGAGAGGAAGTGGAGTAAGCCCTTGATTTGCTGGATGGCATTCGCAGATGAGATATCCCAACTTAAACATTATAGCTGAAATATTACTTCATCTATTGCTCTTCCAGCCATGGCTTTTCCATATACCTTGCAATCATGGTGGCATTGCCTTGTTGAGATCTGAAATCTAGTTGGCATCCAAATTGCTTCTTGATGTGCTTTGACCATTTGTACCTTTGGCACCAACTGCTGCTGGTACAGAACTCCAATCTTGTAGCACCAGTCTACTTTCCCAAAAACATGGATTCTTGATAAACACATTGCAAATCAACCAGTAATACTGGTGGAATATAACACTGAAAATGTATTTACAGGTCACTGTGTGTGCTTCCAAATTTGGATTCAATTACTCTTTTGATTAATAGAGAGACGTCTGTCGTGTTTCCCAAAACCTCCCGCCTTATTGGGAGACAATAAAGAGGTCTGCCATGTAATCCACAAAGCTTTATTCAGGCAATAAACATATCTTCCCACCTGAAGAGAGTCCAATCTCTAGGAACTTTCCTTTAGGCAAAACTATGCAAACTAAGTGAGACAATCATCCTTTCAAGAAGAATGGAAAGCCTTTTCCCAGAATGCTTTAACTTCAGGGAGACTGATTCTGAAGAATTAATTTATTTTATTTATTGCATTTATATATCGCCCCATAGCCGAAGCTCTCTGGGCAGTTTACAAAACTTAAAAACAGTAAACGTTAAAAACAAATATACAAAATTTAAAAACATAAGACGCATAAAAACAACAGTATCCTTGTAAAAACAGCTATTCTGGGGGCAGTTAGAAACAAACAAACTCAGCCCACGTTGTTAACTGCCTGGGAGAAGAAGCCTTTGGCGAGAAGCTAGCTGGGCTGAACTTCTCTCACTTTCCTTTAGCTCTGCCCATTTTAGTCTGCGGCGTACTCTAGGATCAGCTAGCCTGTCAGTGCCCTCCCCCTCGGAAGAATACTGATTTCTCACAGACTGTGTGTTGTTAGTGTTCATTGATAAGGTCTGGTGAAAGTTCATTCCCAGTTGGTGAAGAGCCCATGAGAGTCACCTTCCCCACTCCCCATATAGGCTGGTATGTTTCTGCACCATCTCTTCTGCTTCAGAATCTGATTCTGATTGATTGCCTGAAAGTCCTTACCCTGGGTGTAAGGGAAACAGGCCTAGTCATGACAACGTCTTCCTGAAGTCATATTCATAATGATCTCAAGCTTTATCTGTAGCGATCCTGTTTAACAAAATCATGGTTTAACAAAATCATCTTGAGGGGGTAAAATAATGTCATACTAGTCTTTTTTCCCCTTTCTTTTTTTGAGGGGGACACTTTTCTGTTGTGAATATTTTTTTAAAAGAAATTATTATGTGTCTATTAATTTTGGGGAAGGATATGAACTTGAGCAGAATTATTCATGGACAGCCTATTTTAATTTACATGACCTGCAGGGGGAAAAAGCCTGATTGCTCCAATTATTTAAGGAATAAATAAATAAATAAATACAATAACCAGGAAATTGTGGCATTATTTTGCCAGTGAGAGATTTTCCTGGTTCTCTCCTTAATAAGTGTTGGGAAAGCTCATTTTACAAAGGTTGTCATTAATTACTTAAGAGGGGTATTGGTTGAGTTATATTTTTAGATGACCCCCCCACAATGAGAAAAATGTGTTCCCCAATTATGACCACTTTCTTTAAATACTAAGTGCATAGAATGCTATGTCCTGGGTTGGTTTTGATGGCATTTTAAAATACGAAGTCTAGGTGTTGATTATTTCTCTGGAAGTTATTAGCTCAGTGCAATTACACTGATTTACAGCAAGAAAGGATCTAGCTCACTGTGGCATATTTGGATAAGTAAAGGGAATAAATTCTAATTGATACTATGTGCTTTGCATTACTAATTTTAGTTCTAAACTGTTAACGACCTGTTCTGAAAAAAGATGGAGGAAGGGGGCCATCCACTTTCCCTATGCAGAAGCCAGTTCCAAGCCCTTCCAGGTACATGCTCCATCTGTTAGCTTGTGGAAAAAATATAGAAAAGATTGTTCAGATTTTGTCATATATTCTAAGAAGCCAAAAAAAGTTGGTGCAACTTTCCTGCTTTTGACCGCACAAATTGTTTAGTGTGGTACAGAACAGAGGAAATGGCAGGGGGATAGAAAGGGAAGAATTTGGATTATATCTAGCACTGAGCTGCTTTGCTTTGTTTTTTGATTTTTAAAGGCACACATTTGTTCAGAGATTTGGGGAAAATATTTCAGCCTCCTCCTTCAAAAAAACAAACACAACTACTTCTGATCCCAAAAGCCAAATGGATGAGTATTTGGCACAAGCCTGATTATATCAGACCAGTGGACATACCTGATAATTGTCATTATGTTTTTGATTTTATAATGTACATTTTATAATGATCCAAGAGAAATATTCAATTAACAAAAAAGTGGAATGCATGAAATCTATGTAAGAAGCTTCAATTGCATAGACTCCTCATGTCTATTCTGGCCACTCTGCTACTGGCAAAAATTTTAGTTGGTTTGGGAAATAATTATCATCTTTATAAGACAGTATGTTTATTTCCATACATGACAAATGTGTTACTTATAGGATTGAAAAAATTGCAGTAGCAACTCCCAAATTGAGTTCATTTTCTTATATAGTGACTTGCAATTACTTTTACTGCACAAGCCTATTCAGGTTTACTCAGATGTAAGTTCCATGGAGTTCAATGGGGCTTACTCCCATGTAAGTCCCTATAGGATTGTAGCTTTACACTTTGAAGCAAGGGGGATAATTTCAAGATGCAAACTGTGGCTGAGGGAACTTTATACCTCCCCTCCCAGTGCATGGTGGTCTTGATCCAAATCAGGGTCATGTGCCTTTACGCTAGAGCAAAGAAAAACCTAACCTTCAGAAACATACTACATGATTGGTGTAATGTGTAGTTTGGGTTGCATGTGTGATCAGGGTTCCAGCACCCAGGAAAGCTTATAGTCATAGAATTCTCCCATCTCAGGGGAATCTTCCAGAATCAGAGATGGAGTTGGCAGCATTGCCCCATTCTACATGTGTAGTCCTTTCACATGAGCAAAGAGTGAAATATTTCTTATACATATGTGAATGCTCTTATATGGACATTGTCAAGTGATTGCCTATGTATCAGAATTCATCCGTAATATACTCTCTCTCTCAGGCAAAACCAAACCCCGATCATTTATTCATCCGCATGGTATTCCTAAGAAATATAGCGGTCTTGTTCTAATAACAGTTCAGTTCTGAGGCATACTCCTGTTGTAAATACATGATATGTTCTTCTCTGCAATAAGGGAACAGAGAAGGTTAACATATAGGTGTAATAATTTTGCATACTATTATAGCGTACTCCCCTGAGATTCCATTAGCTGTTATTTCATTTCCGTTTCCCTGCTGCTACTCCCACAGCTAACAGAACAGAAACCAATTGTCGGCATTGCTACTATTGAACTGAACACTGGCAGGTGGCTCAGGTTTACACTCGAAAGGACATGTATTAATACCTGTCCAATTAACATATTATTTTGATTTTCTGTACTCTTCATTTTGCTGTTCTATTGGACATGTTGTTGGGGAGGAAATACACCTGAATGTTGAAGGTAATTAGAAATCTCTGAGTATTTATACACATTTCTTTTCCTTCAGTCAAACCCATTTAATCAATGAACCTGAACCTATCCTCTCAATCTCACCTCCTTCTGGAAACCCAATGGCTGCAATCCAAGGGAGTGTTCAACTTCAGAGGAGACCTTCTGGAGCACATCTGGGTACAATGCAGAGGCTACAATCAGAAGGGCAAATCGGGCCAACTTCCCTGTGCATGCAGAAGTGCTTCAGCATATGTTCAGTGGGCTCTCACCACTGCAATTTTAGATGCACTCCTCAATAAGGAGGAGGAGAAGGAGGAGGAGGAGGAAGAGGAAAAGGTCTACCTAGGTGGGGTATTTCCATTTGCATAAATATATAAACATTTATAATCACTGATATTACCAAATGTAGAATCACATTAAAGCAGGAGCAACTTTGGGAGGCACTTCCATGAGGGGGCTCTACCGGCAGCCATTGCAATTTGTATTGATTGTTTAGGGGTGGCCCTAAAATCATGGCTGCTATAATAACACTTTTTTTTGAAGAAGAATGGATTTAAAAGTGTTCCATATAACTTCAGTGTTATAGTTTACAAAATTGGGTGAAATCCAACATCGTGGGAGTGGGCTTTTCCCCTGCTCTGCCTTTTTCTTTAAAAAAAATGCAAAAAAAGCAAGAAAGCAAGAAGAGAAACACACAATACTATTAACAGAAATCTTAAATATATACATTCTATAAGCAGTCCATATAACTGAATAGGAATCCTAACAAAACTGATGATTAAAGGATATAGGTTCAAATGTAGAGAGAGCAGTAGAATCCTTGGGCCACTGAATGATAGGTGTGTGTTTATCCTTCAGAACATCCCTGATGGGGTTTTCCCCTCTTCCCAGCCCCTTCAATTCTGCTGAAGAGGGTCCTATAACTCTCTGAAGCAGATTTTGAGGGAGTATGGGGGGGGGATGCAGTGGAAGGAAGAGCTGCTGACAAAAGCCATTCAATCAGTGGTAGTGTGACCATATGAAAAGGAGGACAGGGCTCCTGTATCTTTAACAGTTGTATTGAAAGGGGAATTTCAGCAGGTGTCTTTTGTAGGCATGCAGCACCTGGTGAAATTCCCTCTTCATCATAATAGTTAAAGCTGCAGGAGTGACCAGCTACAAAAGAGAGCAGGGCTCCTGCAACTTTAACTGTTGTGATGAAGAGGGAATTTCACCAGGTGCTGCATGCCTACAAATGACACCTGCTGAAATCCCCTTTTCGATACAACTGTTGAAAATACAGGCCCCCTGTCCTCTTTTCCATATGGTCACCTTAATCAGTGGAAGGATCAAATGAGCCTGTGTATCACCTAAGCTTTTGGTACAAAATAGTATCCATGTTACTCACCTTATCTTATATTCTTATTGCATACGGGTTTTACTTTTCCACCAAAAAGCAATTATGCATGAAAAGATACAAAACACACTAGCCTATTTCATCAATATAATTTCCCACTTCATTTTATTTGGGGGTTCCATAAGAATCTGCCTTCTATGCATTCAGACCACTGCTCCACCTGGCTCAGTATTGCAGAGACTGACTGGGAGCAGCTCTCCAGGGTTTCAAAGAGCATCTTCCCCAGGCTTCCCATGTCAGCAATTGAACCCAGGCCCTTTTGCAAGCAAAGGATGTGCCCTACCACTGAGCTACTACCCTTCCATTACGTGGATTTCATCTGTTTCTCCCTCTGTTAGAAATAACAGGTTCATTACCTTCTGACTAGGGATGGACAGATCTGTGAATTTGAGTTTGTCTCAGGCTTATGTTTCCAGTCATACGTTTGGTACATCATGGACTTTGAGAATTGTTCCAGTCTTAAGTTAGGTCGTAAACTTTGACATACTTTTATAAATATCCCATGAAAATTCATAAGCATGTTTCTGTATCTATCTCCTAATACATGCATTGTTTCTAATGTACACATTGTTGCAAGCAAATCTCCTAATATAATGCACTTTTGTATGCCTTTTTTTTAATCAGAAAACTCCATAGCAAAATCTGGAGGAGTATAAATTAGTTTTGGTTCATGTTGTGGCTCGACAGTGTGAAATTAGGGATGTCTGCCTTGAAATGCGAACTGAAAAAAATTATCCCCTTGCCCCACTTCTAAGTATCCTGCCATTATATGATCTACCTGGAATCATCTCATTTACATACTTTTAATGTGGATACTATAGTGTCTTGCATAGAGTAGCACTGCAATCATATTCTTGTTCTTGCCCAGGTGTTTCTCATTCAATTCCCATTAAAGAACATCAGCAGTGTTTTAGGAACAGTGACTTTGTTCAGCCAAACTATTTGTGACAGCCCATGCACAGATTTTTATCTCTTTACATAAAACGCCATCAGTGGCTCTTGCTCTCAGCCACACCTGGAATAGCATATGGTTTTGATCCTTACGTTTGTTGATCCAAATTTTTCAAAAGAAGCAAATACGTTTCTCGAAAGCAGAAAGCAGTGAATCTCATCCTGTTCATGCCCAAATATTTGCAAATGCATTTATAACAACGTGAAATGTGGTCATATAACAAGGAGGAATCAGCCAACCATCTAAAAAAAATGCCTTAAAACTTTTTTAAAAAATCATCAGATAAATATACTCATTAAACATTTGGATTAGTGATAAAGGCTGTGTTAGAAAATCTGTCCATTGATGTTTTCCAAAAGACTGAAGACTATATGCACCAAAAATGTTCAACACATTGAATAACAAACTTCAAAGCTGTCGCTGACCTTTGTTTTTTCTGCAATATCATTTTACAGTTGAACCAACTAATTTTACTGTGATGCTCACATGAATAACTCATTCCATGCGGAGTAATGAGAGCTAAGAGGAGTTCTCAGTATAGAGAATTTGAGGCAGGGATAAAGCACATCAAAGTTTGTTTAATAGAATTATGAATAATAGCAAATCTCTTCCATGGAGTTGCCTTTTCAATGTCTTTCATCCTACCTTTAACCAGAGGCAATGCTTATGATTTCTGGAGTTTAAAAGCTTGCTGGTGCTCAGTTAACAGAGAGAATGAATGGATAAATGCCTGGTGAGATTGTGAGCAGCACCTGAATGATATTTCAGAATGCAATAAAAGAAAATAGGTTCAAAAAAGCGAAACTTTGATTTCAAAGTTTCAGAGAGCTGGAAGGTTTCCTGATCAAATTACTTGATCTAGATCTAAAGTAACATTTGCTATTTCATATATAATCCCAAAGGCACATCTTCCCCGGCTTACAATGCTACAATGGCAAAAGTGCTACAATGGCAAAAGTGCTGATAAAACTTTGACCAAGATGGTGTTCATTTAAACATCAGCCACATATAATCTGAGCCTGCATTTATATTTTTATAAACTTGCCACATCCAAAAGCATACAATATTTAGGCTAGGAAAATAAGGTATGCTGCATTGCTTTTATAGGGTTCTGCCTATAATGAACACCATGGGTAGAATAGATTTCCCCTCCATGCTAGTGTCCCAAATCCTCTTGGTGGGAGGAAGGGGAAGCCTTGATGTTGCACAAGCAGATGTCTTTTTACATGATGGCCCTTTCTATGCCTGCCTTTCCCTCCGGGATTATCTCTGTGCAGGGAGGGATGATCCCTCCATTTTCCCGGGACTTCTGGGACTGTTGTTATCCTGGTTTTACCTGCAGTCCCAGAATGATCCTGAGGACCACAGGCAGTGTAGGCGCCCATCTCAGCTTCTTCCCTCCTCCTCTCAAGTAGCGGGGGTCAGCAGAGGGAAGGAACCAGGCCAGGGGAAGGCCAGGGACAATGGGGGTGGGGTAGGGAGTGGGGGTGGGGCTTTTTAAAAAAAACTTTACTTGTTCGCTGGAGCACAAGTGTGCTCTGGCACCTGTTCTTTTCTAAAAAAAAATGGTGGCTGCAACAGGCGCAACATCACTTCTGGGATGTTGTGTGGCCATCTGGATGCAGGGCAATGATCCTGGAAGCCAGAAATCCTGGGATCATCTCCACTGCGTCCCACTACACCCTTAGGTGTAGAAAGGGCTGGTGTTGAATGTCACTCATAATACCCTTCTAAATTATTATAATACTTCAAATTTGCAGTGAGTGTTGCAAGGATTCAAAGCACTTCATGTACCTCCACAACCATTGCAAACGACTTGTAAAGTAGATCATTATTTCCTCCATATTGTAGATATCTGGGGGATAAGGGAACTGAGGCTCTGAGAATAGTGGCTTACCTAAAGTTGCCTGCCACCTAATGAGTTCATAGTCAATGTGATATCCTCCATCTCACACCTTTGACAATTACACTATTTATTTGTGCTCGCTCTATACACACACACACACACACACACACACACACTGTTTGGAGTGTAATCCTATGTATGTTTAGATTGAACAAAGCTATTCTGGATAGGGCATGTTGGGAGTTGTAGGACATTTTTCTGTCTAAACATGCATAGGGCTGTGCCCTTAGTGTCCTCACACAGGGGAAATTTCCTTACCATCACTTCTCCGCCCCCCACTTTTGTCCCTCATTACTTCCTCTTTCTGCCTGGAGGGGAAAGAGAAAGTAAACAAAGACCATGTGGCTGATTCAGGGGCCGTTTTTATCATGCCACTTTTTCTGCACACAGCAGATTGTGGCACATTCTGTGTGGTTGGTTTTTTTTTAGAAGTTGGAATAAACGGGGTCTATTTTGCGACAGAAAAATGAGCAGAACAAGTGGGAGGCACATGGGAGATGGACATCGTCATCTAAAGGATGCACACACATCCTTAAGTGCTCAGTAGCGAGCGTGCGATAAAATGCTCGTCTGATGAAGTTCTAAGACTATTCACACCTACCTGCAAGTAAGCCCCAATTAACACAATGTGAGTTCTGAGCAGTATGATTTTGCTGTTAAGAACCTTTTTTTTTTAGTGTGCATTTTACTGTCCATTCTTTCATTTAAAATATAGTCAGCTGAGATGATCCAATACTGTTTCTGTGCCCGTTTCGGTAATTATCACCTTTCTATACTGGCCTATACTTTCCTTGGCATTGTTACTTTAAAAGGCATTTAGTTCTGGCAGGCTTGAGTAGTGTTTAGTTACATCATTAAAGCAATCAGCACTACGGGGAATTCTTATAATGTGTATATTATAAGGATAATTTTTATTACCTTGCGGTTCCTTTAGGGGTGTGGTTGTTACATTATAAACAAGCAATGATAGCCCTAAGGGGGAACACATAAAAGTAACCCCTTTCAATGAGTGCTTAGATTGAAACTGACAAGGTAATTGACAAGAATGTTTTTAATAGGCAGGATTTATATCAGTCACTCTGGGGCTCCACCAATTAGGCCATCAGCAGCATGTTTACAAGTGCGTACATGTTCTAAATAACATGGTTTTAGTGTAGGCAACCCATGACCATCCTGCCTGTATATTACCTGGTTCAATGGGCATTGCACTCTACTGGCACTTTACCTCAGGCTAACACATGTAGGGCAGAACCTCTGAAGGATTTGACAGATCTCTGCCACTCTCACAAAATTGCTTTTAAACTTAATATTTGTGAGAAATGTTTCTCTTATTTCACAACTATAAGTACAAAACTAGATCCACCTCAGTTCAACGATCCACATCTTATATGGGAGCAGCCGCTCCAGATGCAGCTTCTATTATACATTAATACAAATACAACAAATATTCAGAAATTGTCAAATAAAATTATCAGTCGACAAAAACAAACTAGATGTGGTAATAACTGTGTCCAACTATTACTTAGGCCATTTTAGCCAATGCGCATGGGGCCTGTATCTTTTTAGTTTTCTTATCAATCTTTCAGAACTAAAAAGAAATCAAGGAGAACCAAATCATCAGGTTTTCCTTAACAAGCTCCAGCTTGCTGGAAAACTTTTCCTTTAATAAAATGTGCAAATCTTAGGTATCCAACAACCTCTTACTTCCACAATTTTGTGGGACTTCTTATTTATTTAGGATGATGCTTTTATTTTATGATTTAATTTTAGGAGAAATGTATTGAATTGAATCCAGAGTTTCCTTCTGCCAGTGGGAATACTCTTAGAGCAGAGTACCACTATTAAGCCCTGGCCAATGGGAAGCAGATTTTCATCAATTCCCTCTTCTACCTGTAGCCTCCAGAGCCACCTCCCATGCAGGCAGATTGCATGGGTGGGGGATCAGCAAAAATGGATTTCCCCCTGATTCCACCAGCAGAACTGTTCCATTGAATCAAAAGTCTTCCATTGAATGACAATGTTTATCGGTCCCAATGATCTTCCATCACATCATATTGCCATCACTTCATAGATCAAAGACAGTATCTATTTCTACATGCAGCATCCTTAAGAATTATCACACAATTATCTTCATACAACAGTATTCTGGAATTTGTGGTGGAGGGAAAGAAAAAGAATGAATACTGAGGACCCATGCAGAGCATGTAGACTCGGGTAAAAGTGACAAATGAGGACTATTAATACCTCTCTCTCTCTCTCTCTCTCTCTCTCTCTCTCTCTCTCTCTCTCTATATATATATATATGATAATAATCTTGTGGATTGCCACTGAACAACCATTCCTAAACTGTTTAACATCACCAGTGACTCATGCAAATCAGTTGCCTACGAAGTTTGATATGCATTTATTTATTTAAGTATGCATGGCCATGCATCCTTAGTTAAGAATCGACAGGGGAAAAAAGCGTTCTACCATTATAAAGGTGTAATTGGGGGCTGGTCATTCTAACATGCATAACATCGAGATTTTTTCATAAATCTTCCTGAAATTGTGCCAGAAAGAAATGCCTATTTTACATAAACTGGAAATTTCAGGAAGATTAGTTAAAGATTGAGGGAGAAAGGGCAGCTAACAGAAAAACAGAACAAAACCTCGGCCACACAAAAGTGTTTCTGAAAAAGTATTGGCAACCATTTGTGCTCACCTCTGGCCGGGCCAGGATGGCTGCCACATGTTAACTGTTGCCGTTTCTGGACTCCCTTTCTACTCTACTAGGTGGAATGGATTAACTTTTTTAAAAAATCAATTTAGCTTTTCTAATATATATACAGAGAGAGAGAGAGAGAATGAAAACCTATGGAAGCTCAAAATGCAGCACTTGGAATGTTGAGGATGCAGGGAGGGGGAGGGGTGAATAACTGCCGCAGTAAACAGCAGCAGCTGTGAATTTCTGTGACGTGTGTGAGTGTGTGGACAAGCAATCCCCTGAGCGTGACCAGACTGTACCACAAGGAAGCTATGGAACTGAATGGGAGTAAAACTTTAGTTAATAAGCAGGCCTGGCTTTACATGAGGGCAGAGAGTTTTGCTGCCTGAAGTCTGAGAAGTAGGCAGTCTAGTTTTTGCTTCCCTTTTGAGAGGAGAAGAGTCCTATTTTCTCTTTTGGAACATGTCTTCCTTTGGCTTTGAGACTATTTTGAGCTATCTTTTCCCAAGGCCAGTTTCTCTGACTCAGGCAGGAGCTACACTACTGCTTTAAAACACTTTATAACAGTATTGACAACTATTGGGGCCCAGGACATACTCCATATACAGTTTTCATACTGTTTTCAAAGTGTCGTATCCTGCTTGGTGCAGACCTGGCCCCAGGCACCTGGCTCCTGAGCAGCTTCATGCAGTGTTTGCCCCCTATTTGCTTTTGCTCACTGGTGAAGGCTGGGCTTCAAAGCACTTTTCATTTTAAAATATTTTCTACACTTTCTACTTGGATTAATTTTCCCTACCTGGACTTTGCTGAGTTCTATACCCTGAATTCTAGTAGAGATCTCTTTCAGCCTTCCTCTAGGTCTCTCCTTGGAATAGGCAGTTATTGTCATGGGCTGAGCCCATGGTTCCTTTAGGAGAACATCTTTTGCTTCATCCAAGGGAGAGGGAGAGGGGTTTCTTTGTGTCTGAAAAGGGAGTAGCAAGTGAAATGCCAAGGCTGCGCTGGATGAGAAGTGCCTGGCATCTGATAACGCCTCCCCAGGCTGGTACTGGGGGGGGGGGGAGTTACAAGTTGCAGCTGTGCAATGTCTGGGAACATTCCCCCCTCCTTTTGGGAGAGGTGTAGGTTGCTATGGGGTTTCTATTGGTCAGGGTGGGTCTGGTGACAAGGGGATCCCAGGAAGGGATAAAAAGCCTAGGCACCCAAGGGTCCGGTCTCTTTCCTGTGGATGTCAGGAGTCCAGTGTGTGCACGGTGAGTTAGAGCATCCAGGCCAGGCCGGCTGGATGGCGGAAGCTCCACGCGGCCGCTGAGGAAAAGAATTCTAATTCGAGTAGCTTAAAGCCGAGTCAGAGTGAGCAACAAATGGGTTGAGTTGCAGAGTTAAATGTTTGTTATGTTTTAGTCTAGATTTGGGTACAAGTGGGCAAGGGACCTTGCTGGAGTTATGGCTGATGGGTGGTAAAGTGGGGAGAGAGAGTGACTTTAATTGGCTTGAGCTTGTAAAGGGAGAGGGGGAGGTATTAGTCCCTGCTGTCCTAAGTGTGTCATTCCTTTGTCCCTGTTTTTCCCCCAAACCTCTTACACGTTTACCTTAATGTGTGGACCCTTACGGAAGTGTGTAGTGTGAAGAATAAAAGTGTTTGGTCCCTATTTCTGGAGTGTGGTGTTGCTTCCTTGAGAACCTAGACTCTAAAGGGCTAACAAGCGGCAGTGAAGGGGCATGTGTCTGGGCTGTTTGAGTCAGACCCCCCTTCTCCGGCCGGGGAATCGCTGAGTCAAACGGAGCGATTCCACCACAGTTATACATTCCTTTTAATCCTCCACCATCCTCAAATAAGCCATGGTGATTATTTCCTCCCAGTCCTGCACATGCCAGTCGTGTGCCTGGGTGATTAACATAATTAACCTTGGATGCACTGTTGATATGTCATGTAAACCTAGCCAGTATTAAGCATGTTGTCAGTATTAAGCCACCCAAAACCCATGGGCTATTGCAGGGTTCTGGGTGGCTTATTCCCCATGGCAACAAGCCACCCTGGCCAGGTTTGCATGATATGACAAGCCACACAGCCAAGAGTAATTATGCTAATCCCCCATCATGCAACCGTCATAAACACAGTGGTTAACAAGCCACCGTGGCCTATTAACCACCCTACAATCTTGCAAACTGGGTCAGTGGGTTTGTAATATGAACAAAACTGTCATTCAGTATTTTAAGGGCTCAAAGTTTTAGAGGGGCTCTGATATATTATACGTATACAATATTATGGATTGGATCCAGATTTAGTCATTCTTAAATCAATGCCACTTAAATTAGTAATGACCAACGATTTCAGTGTGTCTAATCTAAGCATGACTAAGCCTGGATCCAGCCCACTGTATATTGATATATCTGGATCACAGAACATTACCAAGTGCTTTTTAAAAGTTCCATTTTCACTAATAAAGTTTTAGGGTGACCATATGAAAAGGAGGACAGGGTTCCTGTATCTTTAACAGTTGTATTTAAAAGGACATTTCAGCAGGAGTCATTTGTACATATGGAGAACCTGGTGAAATTTCCTCTTCATCACAATCTGGTCACTCTAGTATAACTCCTGCAGCTTTAACTGTTGTGATGAAGAGGAAATTTCCCCAGATTCCCCATATATACAAATGACACCTGCTGAAATTCCCTTTTCAATACAACTGTTAAAGATACAGGAGCCCTGTCCTCCTTTTCATACAGTTACCCTATTTATAATAAAGACTGTTGCAACCGAGCACTTAATTTACTTTAAACTTCACAGCGATTATTTAATAAGCCTTTGCAGTTCAGAAATGTGTATAGCTTAGGACTTTCATAGGACCGTAGCGCTAGATATGTATTCAGAAATGGAAAACGATCAACCAGATTGCCTCCGCCTTCTCTCCCTTTCCTATGTTGTCTCGCCTGTATCAAACTTTAGATTGTATGTTCCTCTTGTATTCTATAAAGCACTAATGATGTTTTATTGTTGGTATTGTTGCTATTAACAACAACACAACTTAATATTTTAAAATATTGCAAATTAATTGTCTCTTTTGCAAACTGGGTTTGTTCCTTCTGGGATTTTTTTACTATGTAATAGCTGTTCAACAGGTAATAAATTAAAAAGTGACCCAGAAAAAGAATCATTCTTAGGGATAAATTACTTTCTAGAAAAAGTTGCTAAAGGTGTTTTTGGTAGCTGGAAAAAAAAAACAATAGCGTTTATTAGCATAGTTTACGTGTATCTCACTTTACAACTGTCAGCTGTCAACTTAAGTGATGGGGGCTGACAGATGAGAATCTTAAAAGTTCAGTTCCTTTCAAAAGTGCTAAATGAACAAGAGCTGCTTAATTTGGGCTCTACTGAAACCAACAAAAAGCCCTTGTAAGTATGCAAGGTTTTATTCCACTTTTGCATGTTTAGTATGCACAGAGAATTTTAAATGCTTTTCAACCAGATACACTGTTAATTCTATGAGTGAAAAAGATTTCATTAGGCAGACTTCAGGCAACAGTGAACCACAAATGGAATTACTTTTTTAAAAAATCTGAAAATCACAGCATATGACCCGTACCGAATCATAAATTGTCTATAAATTTTTCTGCAGTCTTTAATTGCTGTAGCTTAAAGTACATTATTCGATTAGAACATAAAAACATGGATACAAGATGTTAAAAAAATAAAAAGTGCAAAAAACTCTTACAAAAGTGCAAAAACCCCTCAGACTAATGTCTGAGTAAATTAAATATTTTTTAAAAAATTATAACTTTTTAAAAATGGGGTGGGGGGAATATTCTATTCAACTTTTCCTGGACAAACGTACATAAAAGGTATTAATCATAACTTTGTTATCTCAAAATGTTCCTTGCTTAATCATTGCTCTTTCTGTTGCACATCAAACAGGATTGCTCTTTGAATTGCCCTTATTTTTCCAAATTGGTTTTTATTAAATAAAACTTTTTTTATGTTCAGATAAACAAAATCATATGAATACATGCACAACAATAAAACATTGCCAATAAATGATTTGGGGGGTTATCATTGGGAGTGTAGTGAAGCCAGGGTTTGGACGGATGCAGCACTGGTACTTTTTGATCAGTGGGTGCTGGCACCTTCTGCCACTCTACTCCGACCCCCTCAGAATTCCCATTTCCTTCTGACCGTCTCTGTAACCCTACCAGCA
This sequence comes from Elgaria multicarinata webbii, assembly GCF_023053635.1. Classification (NCBI taxonomy): domain Eukaryota; kingdom Metazoa; phylum Chordata; class Lepidosauria; order Squamata; family Anguidae; genus Elgaria; species Elgaria multicarinata. The sequence continues at coordinate 135,780,328 of NC_086172.1, read as the reverse complement.
AGTGGAAATGGGGTGGAAATGAACCCCCCGCCCCCAGTTGTAATGTGCCAGACAAACTTTCTTCTCATTGACCAGTGATGTTGAGATATCTGTCTCTCAGATAGAGCCTATTTATGCCAAAATATATTAACCAGGGTACTATATGATATTTGCAGGCACCATGTAAATTTGCCCTAAATAATAGATCATAGAATCATAGAATAGCAGAGTTGGAAGGGGCCTACAAGGCCATTGAGTCCAACCCCCTGCTCAATGCAGGAATCCACCCTAAAGCATCCCTGACAGATGGTTGTCCAGCTGCCTCTTGAATGCCTCTAGGGTGGGAGAGCCCACAACCTCCCTAGGTAACTGATTCTATTGTCGTACTGCTCTAACAGTTAAGAAGTTTTTCCTGATGTCCAGCTGGAATATGGCTTCCTTTAACTTGAGCCCGTTATTCTGTGTCCTGCACTCTTGGAGGATCGAGAAGAGATCCTGGCCCTCCTCTGTGTGACAACCTTTTAAGTATTTGAAGAGTGCTATCATGTCTTCCCTCAATCTTCTCTTCTCCAGGCTAAACATGCCCAGTTCTTTCAGTCTCTCTTCATAGGGCTTTGTTTCCAGACCCCTGATCATCCTGGTTGCCCTCCTCTGAACACACTCCAGCTCGTCTGCATCCTTCTTGAATTGTGGAGCCCAGAACTGGATGCAATACTCTAGATGAGGCCTAACCAGGGCCAAATAGAGAGGAACCAGTACCTCACGTGATTTGGAAGCTATGCTTCTATTAATGCATCCCAAAATAGCATTTGCCTTTCTTGCAGCCATATCGCACTGTTGGCTCATATTCAGCTTGTGATCTACAACAATTCCAAGATCCTTCTTGTTTGTAATATTGCTTAGCCAAGTATCCCCCATCTTGTAATTGTGCATTTGTTTTCTATTTCTTAGATGTAGAACTTGGCATTTATTCCTATTAAATTTCATTCTGTTGTTTTCAACCCAGCACTCCAGCCTATCAAGATCACTTTGAAGTTTGTTTCTGTCTTCCAGGTATTAGCTATTCCACCCAATTTTGTGTCATCTGCAAATTTGATAAGCGTTCCCTGCACCTCCTCGTCCAAATAATTAATAAAAATGCTGAAGAGCACTGGGCCCAGGACTGAGCCCTGCGGTACCCCACTCGTTGCTTCTCCCCAGTTTGAGAAGCTTCCATTGATAAGTACTCTTTGAGTCCGATTCTGTAGCCAACTGTGAATCCACCTAATAGTTGTTCCATCTAGCCCACTTTTAGCTAGTTTGTTAATCAGAATATTATGGGGCACTTTGTTAAAAGCTTTGCTGAAGTCAAGATACATGACGTCCACAGCATTCCCACAGTCCACAAGGGAGGTTACCCAATCAAAAAATGAGATCAAATCCATGTTAGCTTCTAGTGATCACTGCATTGATTTCAAGGTGTTTACAGATTGACTTCTTTATAATCTGCTCCAGAATTTTCCCAGAGATGGATGTCAGATTGACTGGTCTGTAGTTCCCAGGTTCCTCCTTTTTGCCCTTTTTGAAGATAGGGACAACATTAGCCCTCCTCCAGTCGTCCAGCACCTCACTCGTCTTCCATGATTTTGCAAAGATAATAGACAAAGGTTCTTTGTCTATTTACAGATAATAGAACAAAGCTGACCATCAGCAAAGCGGCTCTCTCGTTCCAAGTCCCCATACATGAGCCACTATGTTTTGAGTTCTAAGACCACTCAAATACCTCTGGAAAGTGAAGTGCTAAGTTAAAGACATTCTCATAATTATATCAGTCCCACACAAGCTATTGAGCCCATCTTGAGTGCTTGTTGAAACCAGTGTAAGGCTTTCACTGATGGCAGCCACTTGAGTAGGCTCACTGTGAAGAACAAAGAGCCATGTAAACCTTTTAAGGAAATTGAGTGTTAGAACGATCAGAGAAAAATTGCCCAGCTACTCAGTCAAGAGTGGACTGAGAAAAATACTTCATCGAGTCTGGTTTTGTTTTTTATGGTTCTGATCCAAACTTCCCCACTACATGTTTTTTGGTCACTAGATCATTGTGTTGGTTTGTCAGTGGGATTAGATTACAATATCAATATAAAGTAATAGATTTTTTCACCCTTTAAAACATTACAGGAACAAGGGAATAATTTTGTTCTTTATACTGGCAAATTTTCTTCTTCTTCTTCTTCTTCTTCTTCTTCTTCTTCTTCTTCTTCTTCTTATTATTATTATTATTATTATTATTATTATTATAGTTTTAAATTTATGCATTGCTTCCCACCACAAAAAAGGAGTCTTGAAACAACTTATACACACAATACAGAAATCCATAATTAATATGACTGGGGAGTTGAATATAAACCATAATCAGCACAATAATACAAATAAGATAAAATACCATTAAAACATAATCTAAAAAAATACAATATGAAAAGTGTTCATCCACACATACACAAACGTTCCCCACTCACAGCCTGCAGGCCACAACAATCGGTCCATAACTGATGTACAAATGCCTGGAGAAATAAGTACATCTTTACCTGGTACCAAAAAGGTGAGAGGGTCAGCATCAGACGAGCTTTCTTGGGGAGAATGCTCCATAAACATGGGACTATCACAGAAAAGGCCCATTCCTGAATGGACATCCTCTACCTTCTCTCGAAGGGGGCACATGGCCTCTGAAGCTGAGTTCAGAGTCTGGGTAGGTTCATGCGGGGAGAGACAGTCCTTGACATATTGGGGTTCTGAATCACATAGAGCAGCAGTTCTCAACCTGTGGGTCGGGACCCCTTTGGGGGTCGAATGACCCTTTCACAGGGGTCGCCTAAGACCATCGGAAAACACATATTTCCGATGATCTTAGGAAACTATTGACTGAACTATGTCATGTATCATCTTTTGTATTATTAAAGCTATTGTTATGTATTATTTTCATTAGCAAACCATCCCATGACAATGGATCGTGTAGAGAAGAACGAAAATAATTTTATGGTTGGGGGTCACCACAACATGAGGAACTGTATTAAAGGGTCGCGGCATTAGGAAGGTTGAGAACCACTGATATAGAGTATTATAGGTTAAATTCAGCAATTTGAATTTGGTCTGGAAATAAATTGGCAATCAGTGCAGGTGTACCAGGACTGGATTACTATGTCCACATCATCTAGTACTAGTCAACAACCAGGCTGCTGAATTTCTGCACTAGCAGCAGTTCCCAAACCATCTTCAAAGGCAGCCCAACTATACATCTAGTTGATTTAACAGCACATATTTACTGGACACAAAGGTCATACAGAAGATCAGTTTACCACATATTTTACAGCACATCTGCACCTCCTGTATCCCTGTTGCACCTTGCTCTGAATTCCATCTCTGTATGAAGTGCAATCTTGTGCAGTGCTTGGCAGGGTGTTCTCTGTGGTGGCACCATCACAGCTTTGGAATCAGCTTCACCTCACTATTCTAGTTCAGGTGTAGAGTAAGGACTCTTTTGTTGTCCAATGCATGCTGCTGCCTTGTTGATTTTGGATTTTGACGTAGGTGAATGGGCTATTTTTAATGGTTGTTATCTATCTATATTCATCTTGTCACTTGGTGGAATGGTGAAGATGACCGAGTTTCTCTAAGATGACAGAGAACACCCTTGGGTAGTTTCGTTGACAGTAGAGCACCCCCATCACACCAATGAACAACTGCACTGGTAGACTCTTCCACTGGTATATCGGAATACTCCAGTGGTGTATCTGTTAAGGTGGCAGCTATTCATGTTCCACTGCTCTAGCAGGGCTTCTGCCAAATCCTAGTGCATTGCAGACTGTGTACACTGAGTATAGGATACAGGCTTACAGAAATTCCCTCCATTTCAGTAAGGTGTAGTTAATATTTCCAGTATAGTGTGCCCTATTCAATCTTTTGTTTATCCTATTCACAGGAGGTACAAATTCTTTTTAATTATTGAGGGAGATGTTTTTGATTATGGGACATTTCAGTGATAATTCTATGTTTATATTTAAGTCACTAATGAGGATCATAACTTCTTTAAGTCAAGGACAAGTTACTCAATGTAATATTTGCATGGGTCAGTAGAGAGGTCAGTTGTCCCTGTGAGGGAGGATGCATGTTTCCAATTGGCCTTGAATAACAACCTAGGCCTGGGAATGATGTATAGTTGGATTACACAGCAGGGACCCTTATAACTGATTATTTCTGCTTCTGATGATGTACTGAAGTAATTGGTGAGATATATAAGTTTTTCAGATCATCTTTAAAACATACACACCAAGCAATGAAGTGTTCACTTTTCCAGTGGTGATGTTTGTTTTATCCAGCTGTGATGTTGAATACAACTGATACAAGCCAACACAGATATTCAAATTAGTTAAAAGTCCCTTTGTTACATCAGTAAATAACCATGGGGGATTTTACACACACACACTTCAGTTCTGCTTGTTCTGAATTCAAACCTTTTGAATTCCAAATATTTTTAAATTAGAGGAAAACTTGCAGAATTCCTAAGTATGCCAGGAACAAGACAAATGAGTGGCCTCTGGTTATTTTTGTTTTCAACAGTTTTAGTAAAAATGGAAACAGAAAGACACAGGCCCCAACAGTTGTCAATACTGTTAAAAACTATTATAAAGCAGTAGTGTAGATCCTGCCCCAGATGCCATGAAAGGAAGCTTGTATACAGCCCAAAGCGCCAAGCTATATCCAGTGTTTCTTGTATTTTATTAAGAAATGAACTGGAGCAAAATAGAAGACTGCAACCATCCCTTTCTAGCTAAATGTCAATTACAGGATTTCTCTAAACTGCAGCATAATGAAAACTTGTTGACGTATATTCTCATGATTTACTAAAATATACTTATGTACTCTCTCTCTCTCTCTCTCTCTCTCTCTCTCTATATATATATATCCAGACTTTGCGTCAAGTCTCTCTCTCTCTCTCTCTCTCTCTCTCTGTGTGTGTGTGTGTGTGTGTGTGTGTGTGTGTGATATATGTCTTTCGTGTCTTTCTAATGGCTAAAAACACTCTGTTTAACTAATGCCTCTGCATGTTCGGAGCAGCTACTTATCCATTGGCAACTCTTTACCACATTAGCCCATTATTGATCTTAGACCTGACCTGACCTATACTAGAAGATCAGCTTCTCAATGAATGAGAATGATTCTGTGACTAAGCTATAGCTAGGCTAAGGATCAACTTTTAATGATTATTTTTTTAAAAAGAAAGAAAGAATCATACATACGATTTGTGTGTGTGTGGATTATACATCTTTTTCCCATTTCAACTATTTTAAAGTAATGTTTTCTCATTGATTGAGAAATTGGTGTTTGCATTTGTGTTGTACCCCTATCCAACAAATAAATTATTATTATTATTATTATTATTATTATTATTATTATTTTGTGTTCATTCCCCCTTTAGCTAATTCTAAGTAATTATATATTCCCAAAATAATTTTCCATATGCCACAGAAAAATTAATGCAAATAACACTTGAACAGGCAAATAACCCTGGATCTTTGGAACAGGGTTCAATAGTCTCATAGGGGAACCCAAGGCCATGGTTTTAGCAGTGATCAAATCATAAAGGCAAAAGTGTGTGTGTGGCTGGGAGGTTTTTTTTTTTAAAATGAAATCCGCAGAAGCCATCCTAGAGTTCTCAAAGAAATCAAATATGAAATTGCAGACCCCCTCACAAAAATATGCAATATGTCCCTGAGCTCAGCCTCTGTACCAGAGGACTGGAAGATGGCCAATGTAACACCAATTTTCAAAAAGGGATCCAGGGGGGATCCGGGAAATGACAGGCCAGTTAGCTTGACAACTGTTCCAGGTAAATTGGTTGAAAACATTATTAAAGACAAAATTAGTAAGCATATAGACAAGCATGTCCTGCTGAAGAAGAATCAAGACGGCTTCCGCAAAGGCAAGTTCTGTCCCACTAATCTACTAGAATTCTTTGAGAGTGTCAACAAACATGTAGACAGGGGTGAACCAGTGGACATTGTTTACTTGGACTTCCAAAAGCCTTTTGATAAAGTCCCCCACCAAAGACTCCTGAATGTCCTCTTATGTATCAGTAACTGGTTAGAGAACAGAAAGCAGAGAATAGCAATAAATGATCAATTCTCTTGATGTGGGGAAGTATATAGTGGGGTCCCACAGGGATTGGTATTGGGACCAATTCTTTTCAACTTGTTCATAAATGATCTGGAATTAGGAGTGAGCAGTGAAGTGGCCAAGTTTGCCAACACCAAATTATTGAAGGTTGTTAAAACACAAAAGGATTGTGAAGAGCTCCAAAGGGATCTCTCCAGGCTGGGAGAGTGGGCATCCAAATGGCAGATGCAGTTCAATGTAAGCAAGTGTAAGTTGATGCACATTGGGGCAAAAGTACCCAACTTCAAGTATAACCTAATGGGATCTGAGCTGGTGGTGACCGAACAAGAAAGAGATCTTGGGATGGACAGCTTGATGAAAATGTCCACCCAGTGTGCGGCCACTGTAAAGAAGGCAAACTCCATGTTAGGCATTATAAGAAAAGGAATTGAGTATAAAACAACCAATATTATACTGCCTTTATACAAATCTATGGTGCGACCACACTTAGAATACTGTATACAATTCTGGTCACCACACGTAAGAAAGGATATTATACAGCTGGAAAAAGTGCAGAAAAGGGCAACTAAAATGATTAAGGGGCTAGAGCTTCTCCCTTATGAGGGAAGGTTACATCAACTGGGATTGTTTAACTTGGAAAAAAGGAGGCTAAGGGGAGACATGATAGAGGTATACAAAATTATGCATGGTATGGAGAATGTGGATAGGGAGACATTTTTCTCCCTCTCTCAAAATATTAGAACCCGGAGTCATCCCATGAAGTTGATTGGTGGGAGATCCAGGACAAATAAAAGGAAGTACTTCTTCCCACAGCACATAGTTGGATTATGGAACTCACTATTGCAAGATGTAGTGATGACCACCAATTTGGATGGCCTTAAAAGGGGGTTGGATAAATTCCTGGAGGCAAAGGCTATCAATGGCTACTAGGCCTGATGGTTCTGTGCTATCTCCAGAGTTCGAGGCTGTAAGCCTGTGTGCACCAGTTGCTGAGGAACATGGGTGGGAGGATGCTGTTGCACCATGTCCTGCCTTGTTGGTCCCTGGCCGATGGCTGGTTGGCCACTGTGTGAACGGAGTGCTGGACTAGATGGACCCTTGGTCCAATCCAGCATGGTACTTCTTATATTCTTAACAAGAGTTCAAGTCTATGAAAAGCCTCTCAGTACTTTTCATGGCAAGTTCTTAGTAATCCAAAGCTCCTCTTAAGAGAGAGTCCCACCCACCCACCAGAGTCTGAGACAATGATGGATCCAAACAGGGAGGTTTTCTGAGAGCTCCTTGCTCCTGCACCAGCTTAAGAAAGGAAGCATACGCCTGTTCCAGACCACTTGATAGACAGGGGCTTTCACCTTACAGCAATGCCCCTGTCCAAACAGAGCAGCGCTGCTCAGCCCACCAAGACAATGCTTCAATATGAGCGACCCTTCTGCAAACCCCACCCTTTCTCTATCAATTTCTCACAGACAACTTCTTGTTAAAGCAGAAGCAAGCAGGTAGTTTTTGGGGAGTAAAACCACTCCTCCATCCCTGCTCTAAGAATGCTAACAGAGATCAATTCACACCGATTGTAACATTCCAGAAGCTAAACAACACCAAAGCTTTCCAAGGGGAAAGCAGCAAAATAGCACTTGTATTCTGTGACCACTCTGTACTTTTGTGTATGAAGGGTGTGCATACATGACACTTGCAAAGCAAAAGTGGGGAAATCGCTCCATGTTGCACTAAAATAAATAAATAAATAAATAAATATTTATTTTGTACACTAGATAAGTGTACCTTATTATGGAGCTACAGTATTAATGCTTCTTTTATTATTTTCCTATTTTAGGCTGCAATCCTATGCATAATTACTTTGGAGTGAGTCCCATTGAAGACTTACTTCTGAGCAGCACATAGAATTGTACTGCTTAATTAGTCAAACAGAGGTCTGTTCTGCATTTGTCACCTAATTTTAACATTCAGATAGATTTCTCCAGTTGGGTGAAAATGGTCTAGAAGTTCTTTGTACTCAATCTGGATATAATTTTAAGGGATTAGAAACCTATAAACTCCTTTGTTGCTTCACTGCCTTTATGTACTTTTTGACTGAAGAAGTCCAAATCAGAATTAGGCATTTGTTATCACTAGTTCCATTAAATGATACTTTAATTAACATTACTGGCTCAGCTTTTTCAGCACATGCAAACAACTATGCGCATACTTACATCTAGAAAGTATCCCCTAATTATCTGCAAGAGAGCAACTACAGGGTGTCAAGGGTATTTTGCCATTTGCCCAAACGATTGTTAAATTGCTTAAAGGCAACTTTTGGCTGCTAGGTTTGAAGGCTATGTAAGAATACTTTTATTGGAAGAAAAATAACTTTCTGTATAAAACTGTGTACATAGCTAGTATATAACTCTAATATAAATACAAAAAAGATCTTATTCAGAAATGATGTAAAATGTGTATAAAAAAACCAGAACCAAACATGCACTCTGTCATTTTGTAATTTTATTTCTTTCTTCAAAAACCTGCAATTAATTATCAACCAGTTTCTATATATTTCCCCTTCCTCCTTAAATGTGAAGGGAATTCTCCCTGTAAACTAATGAACTAAAGTGAATCCAGATAGAGACCAGCTGGCTGAATTACTAAGTAATTTTATACACATGATTGACTTTATGATTGTTTCACTGAAGTAACTAGTCTTTATTCTCACAATCAGTACCAACGATAATTCGGGGTTGGGGGATGATTAAAATCAGGAGAATGTGAACTGGTGAGGTTTGTTTGATGTCCTACAGTACACTCCTGTGTACACTTTTTCAGTATAATCAACACGGAATTACAGGTCTTTATGAACTTCAGAACAACACAATGTGAAAAGTTTCCTCAGAGACGAAATAAGGAAACAATGGCTAAATCATCATTACAGATACCCTATTAACAGCATCTTGCTATATGACTTTTAACCATTTATTTATTTATTTTACCTTTCTAAGAACTTACTTTGGACATAATACCACTTCTGCCATATTTAAGGGTCCCCATTTCTTTATAATGTAATGTATTAGTATCCTTTTCACGTGCATAAGGCATTTGAGTAGAGAGTCTACATTCAAATAAAAAATAAAAAAGCCTGCTGTTTTAATCTGTGAAACCCTTGCTCACTGTGAGCTGAGCTAAGTAAAATCTGATGAAACAAAACAGGGGTGGGGTGAGGTGAGAAGGTTAAATGCTCCAGAATTCCCGAGGGGATCTGTTTTTACAGCAAGCATATATATATATATATATATATATATATATATATATATATATATATGCAAAACCTGTTATTTCGACCAAATACTAAACAAAAATATCAAATTATACATCCTTTAAGGCCTTTACTAATAGCTCTCTATCATATTGTAATACATCATTAACCTCTTTTACAACATGTTATTTATTATGTTATGCAAATGTGATGACTGAGAAAGATGCACAGTAGTAACTTTACATCAGGGTGTATGCTGTATAATTACAGATCAGCAATGTTGATTTCAGCTGAGTCTGCTGGCTCTCCTAACAAAGCTTTGGTTGCTCAACAGAATACAGAGATAATATAAGCAGATGACACATTTGTTTCTGGTATAACAAACGCAATATCTTAAAACGGGGGTGGTGGGGTGGCCCACAGGGCCAACCTCCCCACAGAACTGAGTGAAGACCCTACCTCAGGCGGCAGACCCGAAGGAGTGGCAAATTGTGCCACTCCCCACCCCCATCAGGAGGGCCCATAGTTGCTACCTTCAAAGGCAGCTTTTGAAAGCCCCATTAGACACTGTCCCACCCTCATGTTTGCCACAGCTGGAAAGCAGGGCCAGTGGAGATCTCTAGAGCAGCTGGTGCGAGGGCCCCAGAAAGCCCCACCAGTCCCACACTCCCACTGTGGGAGTGCACTGCAGCCTGGAGGGAGAAATGGGCTGGATGGGGGCAAATGAGATGACACTCAACCCAAATAAGAAGTCATTCATGGTGGGAAACCAGGCTATGATTAAATATTCAGGATGTTCTGGATGGAGTTATGTCCTCCCTCCCAAAGGAAAGGTTCACAGCTTGGGGGGCCCAGCTTTGCTGCTGAATTGACTGGCATTGGCTATAGCCCGGAATGTTTTTTCCCAGATTTGCTTGGTGAACCAGCTGCATTCTTTGCTGGAGAACATGATTTTTCCACCATGTTATGAATTATTTTAACCTTGATATTAGATTACTTCAGTGAGTTCTATGTGGGGCTGCCTTTGAAGAGTGTTCAGAAATGCAACTGATCCAAATGTGGGATAGATTCCAAACATTATACAAATTCTTAAATATCTGTTTTAGTTACTAGTTAGTTTACAGGCCCCTTTCAAAGTGCTGATTGTGGCCCTTTAAAGACAGGGCCACAATTTTCTTCTGGAGCATGGGGACAAAGAAGCCACTAGTTTTATGCACACACCAGGATAAAAATTGGGCTATGAGCACAAAAATGAATATTGCTGATTTATTGCTTGATTGTCCTGTTCAGACAACATATATGTAATAAGGGAGAAGCAGTAACATGCTTTGTTGATTTAAGTGTATAGTGCGATGAATGCAAAGGTGTGCCTACGTGAGTAAACACATGCATCTGAGTACATGCATGCAAGTAAGTTCCCCATTGCAGACATCATGCCGAACCTGTATATATGTTCAATGTGAGGGTGGTGAGAAGTCCCTTTCCCTTGTTTTTCTCATGTATCTTGCAGGGCTAGATAGCCATTTAAACTTGCAGGGAGCCTGGTTTGCACACACATTCACTGCATTCCAGCAAAACCTTCCACCATACTTGGAATGTCTGTCTATTGTCATCTGTCATATAAGTTCTGTACAGGGCTGAGCAGAATGCATTAGTATGTAACCTCACGAGAAAGGAGTAAAGGCAAGAACTGTACAAGGATTAAGAGGAAAAGCAACTGCTGCTGTTGAGGCAGATAATTTGGCCTTGCCACATAAACTCATCTTGGTTCTGTGTTCCTCCTTGACAGGACCATCCTTCATCAGTGCACTGATGCTTAGACCAGGCACCTTCTTCCCTGGGCCCTGCTCGTTCACAACAGCTTGATCAGCCATACTAAGGAGGCCTGAACAGAAAATACAACCATTCATTTAGCTAGCACAATCCTTTGCAACCAGTGGCACTTGTGACACCTAATGGGCTGCTAAACTTTGATGTACTGTGAAGTATCAGGGGTTGAAAATTACTGAGCTAGAGCCATACTACTTCCCGTCAACACATCATGATAAAATACAGTCCACATGCTGTCTGGAGTGGAAAGCCAGGCCATCAAGGCCAGACCAATGCATGTTGACCTGAGGTAAAAATAAATAAATAAGCCAGATAGTGCCATAAACGATGAATTAAATCACAGCTACAAATAGTGATCTCTATTTTCTGAGTGCCTGAAATTCAATGGGATTTACTCCCAGGTAAGTGTGCATGGGATTCTGTGTTTACAGCACAATCCTGTTCAACGTCATAGTAGATACGCACAGAAATATTTCAAAACAGAATGGAATAAACCAGCAGGAAAGTAAGGCTGAAGCGGCCCCATTGAGATTGACTGATTGGGCTTTGTTCCAACTCTGAAAGGCAGCACTACCTGTCATATTTCAGATCCATGCAGTTTATTTATTTGTTTAGTTATATATTGCCAAGAAATACTTTAAACAAAAAACAGTAAAAACAGCAAAATCTTTAAAATATTGAAACACACACACACATTTTAGAAGCTGTGTGTTCGCACCCTTTCTGAAGGCCAAGTGAGCCAGGGGCCAATAGTAGTTCTTGAGAGTGTGTATTTCATAGTTTGGGGGTCAACATAGAAGAAAGCCCGTTTACCTGTGCCTGAGAAATGGGCCCTGGTTGGTAATGGCACCCTCAAGAAGCCCTCTCCTGCTGATCTTAATACCCAGGCAGGTTCCTATCAAGACAGGCAGTCTTTTAGACCGCAAAGTCCTGTGCCATTTAGAGCTTTAAAGGTTAAGACCAGCACTTTGAACTGCACCCAGAAAGCAAAAGGCAACCAGATGTAATATGGTTCTGATACTATACCACTAGTAGCTTAGCTACTACACTTTGCACCAAGTGAAGCTTCCCAGTTAGACTCATTTTGTTTAAGACACTTTTGAATACCCGGATCAAGCCCAGGGCAATTTCACAGGGGTGAAAACTTGTGTCAATAAATGTTTTAAATACTTTGGCTGGGATCCAAAGATCCTATTAGGCACCTGCAAAGTAGCTCAGTGGCTATAGTGGAATAGAACTGCAGCCAAAGATAATAATAATTCCACAGATGTCTATTCAGGGTTTTGGTTTTTTTTAAAAAAAAAAACTTGCAAAATGAAAGGAATGTTATCTGTTATTGTAGTAAATCTTCTCCTAGAACTTAAAATTATTCTTTATGCTGATGAACTTCTATTGTTTATTTCTAAACTCCAGAATCTATTCCTGCTTTGATGGAATTGATTAATACCTTTGGTGATCTTTCCAGTTACTCAATTAATTGGTCAACGTCAGAGTTGATGCTGATTGGAGATAGTATATTTTGTACTGTGCTTGCTAATGGCCAATTTTAGTGGTGCCCTGATTTTATTACTTATTTGGTAATATGCATTCCAAGAGATATATCTCAATTGATCAAATAAAATTAAATAAACTGATAAGTGAGATTACACGAGATATAGACAGATGGGAACCGTCAAAGTTGAGTCTGTGGGGTAAAATCAACACACTTAAGATGAACCTTATACCTTGAATTCTTTACATTGTGTGTGGGATCCCTTTACTTATACCTGGCAAATATTTTCAACAACTTAATGCTTTGTTTCGTAAATTCTTCTGGGGTTCTTCCCCACCTCAAATATCTTTGAAACAGATGAAGCTTCCAATTAAAGAAGTTGGGTTTGGTTTTCCAGATCTAGCTTTGTATCATCGGGCTTACCTGTTGGCTTGTACTAAGTTTTGGTCTTCCTCATGGTCATCATGGTCTTCCATCATGGTCAGTTCTGGAAGCCTTGTGATTGGAACCTCTTCCCAAATGGATAGCACTCAGTTCTCGCCATATCAGAATAAGCAACCCCCCTCTTACAATTTTGGCTGCTAGAGAGCTGTGGCATATAATATCACGTCAATTACCATTTGATCCATTCTCTCATGCAAAATTGACTATATGGGGAAACCGAGATTTAAGAATTGGAAAGAAAACATTTTTGTGGAGGGCATGGATGGGTAAGAAGATTTTTACTCTGGATGGTTCAGATGATGAGTTTTTGCCCTTTACAGACTTGTGCGTTAAATATAATTTACCTGCTACAGCCCAATGGCAATACTTGCAACTGCAACACCTACTGGAATCTAGGTTTGGTTTTACAGCTGCTTTTACAGCTTTGGAGCCTCCAGCACTTAGAAACACTTACAACAGCTGAACTGACACGTTGATTCACGACCCATAAGTATTTAGTAGCAATAAGTAAATATGATACCCATAGTTTAAGACTGGAATGGAATAGAGAATTGGAGTGCCCTATCTTGCCTAACCAATGGATGGTTGCCCTAGCATCTATACCTGAAGCTTCTATGGATCTCAGGTTACGCCTTATTCAACAACAAAAAATCTATTTCAGGTTTATTGGACTCCACAATGCTTTTTTAATAAGGTGTTGTTGAACTTGCACAATTGTTGGAGATGTAATGCATCTAATGCTTCTTTAACTCATAAATTTTGGCAATTTCCCATACTTGCCCCTTTTTTGGAGGAGGTTATAATAAGGATGAACTTTGCATTGAAACAATCTATAACATGGGGCAATGTGCATGTCCTCCTAAATTACCTACCGCCTTCTTGGAAGTTAACACATGGTCAGCGCAGATGGTTCTTCAGAGCTCTTATAACAGCCAAAAGACTTATACTATCACATTGGAAGGACAAATCCACACCTCCCCTAATGCAATGGATCGAGGACTTAATAACATTATCAACTTTTGAACGGGTGTTATATAGACGCAACTTGAAAGTGGATAAATACTCAGATATCTGGTCTGCTTTTCTTGAAATCTTTGTATAACTTTCTCCCCTTTTTTTAATAAACGGTACAAATGATGGAAATTGTTGATAATCCTATATATTTAATGTATGTTTTTTCCATTTTCACAATGGATTTTCTGATATATTTTGCCAATATTCACAATAAAAGGGGGGAATAAAAAATGTTTTTAAAGGAGGGTTCAAACTGGGAGGGTGGGGATCCAGTGTCCAATATGAAGATTTTTTTTAAAAAAATAATCTAATGAAACTAACACAAGGTGCCATCCTAAATATACTTACTAATAAGTTAGCCCCAGGGATGTCAGGGGGATTTATTTTGGCATAAACATGCATAGCCTTGGCCTGTTGGTGATATTGTTGTCAGAACTAGGAAAGAAAGAGAAAATCAAAATCATTGCGAAAGAGAGGAGAGAGAAAGAAAGACAGAAAGAAAGAAAGAAAAAGAAAGAAAAGATTTTATATAGGCTAAAAGCATTATTTTGTCATCACAATGAAAAATAGTACACAATTCTTCTCTAGAATAAGCAATAGTGCTACCTATTCAGTGAAATTGGAGTTCTGCATATCTGTGACTCCATGCTTCTCACTTCTTGGTTTTAAACTGAAATGTTTTCTGAAAGCTTCACTTTTCATGTCAGTCAGGGGGATAGTGATGGAAACTAGCAGTCATGGTAATAACTTCATTTTTTGTGTGGGATTTTGGGTTAAACTGAGTAAATTTATTTTACTGTTCCAATCTCCAACTCCAATTAGAATATCACCAGGGTATCTGCATTGGGAGAAGAGTCTTTTTAACTTCTTTATCAATGACCTGGAGTTAGGGGTAAGCACTGAGGTGGCCAAGTTTGTGAAGGCAGGATTGAGGCCACTACACTGAAGGCTCTTCCTCTGGTGGATTCCAATCGGATGATAGGTCTATGTGGAACCACCAGGAGCATGCCCTTGGATTACCTCAGTGACCAGGCAGGTTGGTAGGGGAGAAGGCTCTCTCTCAGGTATCCTGGTCCCAAGTTGTTTAGGGCTTTGTACACAAGTAAAATAACATTAAACCTGGCCTGGTAGCAAATAGGCAGCCAGTGCTATTTCCTCAGCGAAGGAGTTACATGCTGGAAAGGGGCAGTTCCAGACCACAGCTGAAATGCAGCATTCTGCACTAGTTCCACCTTCCAGAGCAGCTTTAAGGGCAGTCCCACATAAGAGTGCATTGCAGCAATCCAATCTTGAGGATACAATGCCTGTACCTCCGTGGCCAAGCTATTCCTGTCCAGGAGAGGCCGGAGCTGGTGATCCAGCCGAACCAGGTAAAAGGCACTCCGAGCCACCATGGCCACTTGAGCCTCCAGCAACAGAGATGGATCTAAGAGTACCCCCAAACTATGAACCTGATCTTTCAGAGGGAGTGCAACCCTATCCAGAACAGGCAATGAGCCTGTCTCCTGGAGTCGGGAGCCACTCACCCACATGACACATTCATGCAGGTTGAGGCTATCAGTGATTGCTAATCATGATGGTAATATGCAACCTCCAAGTTGGGAGGCAGTTTGCCTCCAAATACCAGCTGCTGAGGAACAACAACAGAGAGCATATTGCCTTCATGTCCTCCTTGTGGGATTCCCAGAGGCATCTGGTTGGCTACTGTGGAAATGGGGATGCTGGCTAGCTACATCATTGGACTGATTCAGCAGGGCTTTCTCACATCCTTAACTATTTAGAAATTCAGAGGAAAATATATGGAGCCTCATATTCTGGCAACCTTCCTTAAAATTCATGGTAATTTGCATAAATATTACATTTGAAATGAACAAGAAATGATTTCTAGGCTTGATTCCGGTATGACTGCTCGACTAGCTGACAAGCAGTCCTTTTCTTTTAGTCTTGCGGAAAATGTTTGCTAGTGCTCGGTATCGTTATTTCCCTCTTTGATTGTGTGAAATACTACCTTAAAAATTACATGGAGCGGGCCCACAATTATAAAAGGAAAGCTACTTGAGCACAGTAAGCAATGTATGCTTATAATGATTGATGACAGATGTCCAATCAGGCTCTTGTTACTGGGATATGAGCTGGGGTGGGACCAACAGAGTGGTGTGCCAAAGGCCATATGCAAAACTGGAAAGCTGAACAATGTGGATTCACAACTTTCAGAAGAGTCTAGAGTGCTGGGGAAGGTCACCTTTTGTAATTGCAACCCGAGAATAAATGTGGCCTCCGCAGATTACTGTAAAACTGGTTTTATTTAGATCAGAACAAAGTTTCCTGCACTTTCCAGCTCTTGTACATTTTTTTTTGATCCTGTAAATATCCCTTACAGCCCTGAGGCCATGACCATATGTCTATCACATTGGCCAGCCTGAACCCTTTCCATCAGCTGCAGAAAACTTTTCAACACATCTGGAACAGGCTTTTCGCATCAGCTGCTACAAGTCTCCGTATGTAGTAACTACAACTCCTTTCCTACTGGCGGATACAGGCTTTGCAGGGCAATTGCCAGTTAAGGATACTGTAGCTGTTACCACAGACCTTTCGTATTAACTAACCCGAGGTTTTACATTTCCACCTCATTAAGGGCCAAGATCTTCTTTCAATTAAAATCAACAGCATAGCTCATGCCAATTTGAATGAGAGCTAGATGAAGCTTTTTGCAGGAGGAATTGGTCGATTCTGGTTTTCCACATTTAAAACAACTCTGGCTGTTTCTATACCTGCCTTTTCCCCTGGGATCATCCCGGGATCAGCCCTGTGCATCCAAATGACACACAGGGGATCCTGGGAGCAGGCAGGGATGATCCCTCCATTTCCCTGGAATAATCCTTAGGTGTAGAAAGGGCTTCTGCTCATCATCCAAGAGCTGAACCAGTACAACATTTGGTTCCGACTTTGCTCAGGTTAAGCTATGACTAAAGGTGTACCATTTCAATTCTGGTTCAAATTATAGTTTGCTAATCTGGAGCCATAAAACTTCAGCTTGTTTTTTCAATCTGGGGTGAACACAACAACCTTGGGGTGTTCCCAGCATCTGGAATTATCAGTATTTATGCCCTATATTACTGTGACCCATAATTTTTCGCATGTGCCCTCTCAACTGCTTTTTTAGGAGCACAACAGTTTAAAAGAATCTCCAAAATGACCAGCAGAGATGACATTATTTACCATTGTTAATGATAAAATAACTAAACTATAATAAATAAACTATTTATTTATTTATTTATTTTATTACATTTATATACCGCCCCCCAGCCGAAGCTCTTGGGCGGTTTACTTATCTCTTTGACTATATAATTGCACCCATACATCTTATGGAAAGTAATGGCACTAATCCCAGCTTCCAAACCCAAACCCTGTTGTCAGGTTTTGTGTAGCACATCCAAATTCTAGTTACAACAAATGTGTCAGCCAAACATTTGCCACAAGCAGAGAGTAACAGGAAGAAACCACGGGCATGTATTTATTTATTTGAAACATCTTCAGCAAATTTGGTTCCACGTCATTTTACACTTTTCTAAAAATATATAACACAGAGAAAACAATCACAATTAAATGAACCAACAAAACAATCATAAGCTCAAAAATGTTTGGTCAAACAGAAAGGTTTTCATCCGGTGCCTAGAAGAACTTAACATTGGTGTCAGGTGCATCTCCTTGGGAAGGATATTCTATAGGGGTGTGCACGGACCCCCCGCTCCGCCCCGCGGGCCGATCCAAAAATTTCAGATCGGCCCGCGCCGCTCCGCCCATACTCCGCTCCTCTTCGCTGCGAAGCTCCGGCTCCGAATCGGAGCTCCGCAGTGGAGGGGAGTGGCGCCAGGTAAGGCCGGGAGAGGAGGGCGGGAGGTTTACCGGGCCCTGCCGCCATCGCCGCCCGTGCAGCGACGGCGGCAGAGCCCGGTAAGGGACCAAGGGAGAGGGGGGCCTTACCTGCCTCCGTCCGCGGTCCGTCGGCGTCTTCAATTGAGCCTTGCGGCCCAGACTTCCTGGTTGAACCGTGAGCTCAATTGAAGACACCGACGGACCGCAGACGGAGGCAGGTAAGGGAGAGGAGGGCGGGGGGGGGGTTACTGGGCCCTGCCGCTGTCGCCGCATGGGCGACAGTGACAGCGGCAGGGCCCGGTAAACCCCACTTACCTTTCCGGCGGAGCTCCGGATTGAGGCAAAGGATCCGCCTTCACCTCGATCCTCTTCGCCACACTCCGCCGGCCCCCCAATCCTCTTCGCCTCCACCTTAAGGGCAGGCGAAGCCCCCTGCTCCACTTCTAATTCGCCGGTCCAATTAGAAGCGGAGCACATCCCTAATATTCTATACTATTGGAGCACCTCAGAGCAAAAATAGCCTCTATTAGAAAACAGCTACCACTGCCTTGTGTAAGATGCATTTGTAACCTTTGTACAGACTACATGGCTTTGCTTATCAATGTGGTGCAGCAGCCAGGTCTGAAGAGTTGTCTATCAAAAGGAGGGGAGTCCTCCCTCTTGATAGACAGCTCCACAGACCCACCTACCAAACCCACCAGTTCACATTGTTACAACTGCATTGGCCAATGCCCCTTGCTCCATGAGCTGTGTGTGGGCCTCCGGTTCACCTCTTGGGCCCAAACCATCTTGGTGCAACCATGGTGGCCTATTTTCTTCTGGGTCCAATTCAAACTGGTGGTTGGGCCCTACACGTCTTAAGGAAATGCCTTCCTTTTTCTTGAGACTTTGGTAGGCTGACACCCGTACTATAGAACAGCACAGCCTCCCCACAAAGCATTTCTTTGTCTTGTGAAAACTTTGTTTAATGAAGACTTTAAAAAAGAAGCAAATTGTGTTGCTGCTGTTCTTATACTCTGTTGTGCTTTATGGTTTTAATGGTTTTACTATTTATTTATTTGTACCCTGTCTTGAGCTAGTTTAATTGGAAAAGCAATAAAGTAACATTCTAATAGATAGAATCATAGAATAGTAGAGTCGGAAGGGGCCCTTTAGGCCATAGAGTCCAACCCCCCGCTCAATGCAGGAATCCACCTCAAAGCACACCCAACAGGTGGCTGTCCAGCTGCCTCTTGAAGCCCTCTAATGTGGGAGAGCCCACAACCTCCCTAGGTAACTGGTTCCATTGTCATACTGCTCTAACAGTCAGGAAGTTTTTCCTGATGTCCAGCCGGAACCTGATGTCCAGACCCCCGACCATCCTCGTTGCCCTCCTCTGAACATGCTCCAGCTTGTCTGCATCCTTCTTGAAGTGTGTTGCCCAGAACTGGATGCAAATAAAGTGTGCATCTATTTCCCCCAGCACGACCAGTGGTAGGCATTTAGAAAGCAAAGAACACAATCTGAGACCTTAGCTAGCTCTAAGGATTATCCCAGGCAAATGGAGGGGTCATCCCTGCCTGCTCCCGTGATCCCCTGTGTGTCATTTGGATGCACAGGGATGATCCTGGGACAATCCCAGGATATAGGCCTGGTGTAGCCATGGCCAGAGACTAATATCTAGCACCTCTACTGTGGTAGTATCCATGTTTTGTAATAGGGGTGTGCACGGACCCCCCCGCTCCGCCCCGCGGGCCGATCCGAAAATTTTGGATCGGCCCGCTCCGCTCCGCGCCGCTCCACCCATACTCCGCTCCTCTTCGCTGCGGAGCTCTGGCTCCGAATCGGAGCTCCGCAGTGGAGGGGAGTGGCGCCAGGTGCGGCCTAGACTTCCTGGTTGAACTGCGGGCTCAATTGAAGAAGCCGATGGACCGCGGATGGACGCAAGTAAGGGAGAGGAGGGGGGGTTAGTAAACCCCACTTACCTTTCCAGCGGAGCTCCAGATCGAGGCGAAGGATCCGCCTTCACCTCGATCCTCTTCGCCACGCTCCGCCGGCCCCCCAATCCTCTTCGCCTCCGCCTTAAGGGCAGGCGAAGCCCCCCGCTCCGCTTCTAATTTGCCGGTCCGATTAGAAGCAGAGCACATCCCTATTTTGTAATATGTTTCCACTGGAGGCATGCCTAGCCATTTCCTTTTTGGAATTTTGGCAGCTGATTCAAAACAGAATTGTTTAGTAAAGATTTTCATGCTGATGGAGTTTTCTGGACTTCGTTTATATCAATGTCTTTGGGATGTCTTTTTGCCCTTTGCTTCCCCCCCCCCTTTTTTTTTTTTTTTTTTTTGTATTTCTGAGTTCTATGATTTTAGAAATCATTTTAATCTGTTCATTGTGAACATTTGCATTATTTTTATTGTTCATTCCTTTAGGTTCTGCTTTTTTCAGCAGAGAAGCAATATAAATGTAATAAAAATACTAAATAAATACAATCATAACAACCTATAAAAGACCCTCCTGGATCAAACCAAAGGTCCATCTAGTCCCAATTCTTGTGGGGGGATAATTTGAGGGAAACAGGTATGTGTGGGATGAAGCTTAATGTCTCTGGGCTCCAATGTAGCTTTGCTATGTCATGGGCAGGTCTCATAAGCATTGGAAGAAATAAAGATGGCAGCTGCAGCCTCCCAGCTGAGCACTTCTTCAGCACAATGCTGTTTGTTGTGTTTTTTAAAATCATTTTAAAAATTAAACCCCCATCCCTAAAGGAAGCATCAGCCCCAGTGTATCCTGCTGGGGTGCAGCATTTACCTGACCATGCTGGGTACTGATTTCTGCCCTGTTCCCATTCATCCAGTTTGGAGAGACTGTAGTGGAGTTCTTCATAGTCAACTTTGGATATAACCATCCTGAATAAGTTGGTATTATGCACAAACTTGGCTATGCCACTGCTCGCCCTTAACTCCAGATCATTGATTAATGTAAGAGAGCACCCAATAAAGAACCTTAGCGATGTCCTTGCTTACTTACTCCTGTTGTTTTAAAAAATATACATTTCCTACCTTTTGCTTCCTGATCATTAATTAGCTTTTATGTGAGAGCTTACACTTAACCAGTTTTTTGCCAGCTCTAGTCTGTTTCAGCTCAAGTTTGGGTAGCAAAGGCTTGCAAATAGAGATTCATTTTCTCTTCTGGCCAAATAGTGATTTGGGGTGGTTGTTAATTTGGTTTCTGATAAACAATACAAATGGAATCCAATTTTACAAAGGTACTAAAATAGAGGAGATGTCTCATACAGTTAGTGCAAGATTTCTCATCCATAAAATGTATAATATAAACTGAAGCTTTCAAACTGGTTTCCTATATTATGATTTGCTGAATTCTCTTCATCTCTCTATCTTCATAAAATGAATAGCCTTTGTCTTTGGAGCTTGTCTGAGATTTTTTTCCCTAGAGCTCTGTACTTCCTTGGGACTTTCATTCTTTAAATCCTAGCCATCAACATCTATAGTAGCCTTGATGCTCTCGGTCTCAATGGCTTGGAACCCGGATATCCTTTTCCACATGAGTCTGCCCAAACTCTTTGGGAAGTATCCAAAGGGGCACTTATGCCCTGCCAATTCTTTTGAATCTCACAGCTTCTGATGCACAAGTGGTGGGTCTCACTGAATCCATTGAATAAGCAGAACCCACTGTTTGTTTGCACAACAGAGGTTTAACATTTCTCCAAGGAAACCACTTACAGATGGGAATTGGTGGAGCACAGGAGAATCCGAGGGGGCAAGGGGCACCCCACTGGATACTGCCCCTCGTCCTTCATCTGAGGCCTTCTTCCAGGTCCTCTCACCATCTGATGTTAGGCAGTGGGCATGTCTACACCAGTTGATATCCTGGGGATCATCCCAGGATCATCCCTGTGTGTCCACATGATGCACAGGGGATCCCAGGAGCAGGGAGGGATGATCACTCCATTTCCTCGGGATCTTGGCAGGCCCTTTTAGCCCAATTTTTCCTGAAGTCCCAGGACAATCCCAAGGTCTGTGGGTAGTGTGGACAGCCATCCCGGCTTCTTCCTTCCTCCCCGCAAGTAGCAGAGGTCATCAGAGGGAAGGGGCTGGAGGGAATCCAGGACCATTGGTGGTGGGTGGGGAGTGGGGTCAGGGCTTTTTTAAAAAAATGTTTTTTGCTGGAGCGGAGGTGCGCTCCAGGTCCTGTCTTTAAAAAAAAAAAAAGGTGGGCGTGATGTCGTGCTTCCTCCCTGGACGTCACGCACTGCATGTGAACTCAGGGGGAAGATCTCGCGATCAGCATATTGTGAGATCCTCCCCTTTCCCTCCCCTCCCTGGTGTAGACGTGCCCAGTGTTAACTGGAAAGAGCATCTTCTCAGTCGTGGCATTTTGGATATGGAATGCCCTTCCCAGAAAAGCTTGCCTGGGACCAGCTTTTGTGTACTTTTGGCACCAGGCAAAGACTTCTCTTTTTTGCCCAGGCATTCCAGCATGTTTCATAGCTGATTTTAGCATGACTTTATAATATAAAAACATTAAAAATCACAGAAGCCACATATTTATAGTTTTACTGGATGTTGTTGCTGTTGTTGTTTTTTGCTGCGGCGTCTGCGCGGTTTTCATTGCATCGATTTCTTTATTTTCCATCCCGCATTTCTATTAGGAAATGGCACTCAAGATGGCTAACAATAAAATACAACATTTAAAATGAAAACAATCATAGAAGAAATATATTAAACATTTTAAACAATTTACATAATGAATAAAAAACAGCACCCAGTACATGCCAAAGGCCTGTGTGAATAAAACTTTATTTGCCTGCCGGCAGAAGGACAGCAGATATAGAGCCATTCAATGACTCAATTGCATCTGTTTTGAAATGGTATGCTTCCTTGAAAGTCTTGTTGCTGAAAAGCAGCTGATAAATTGGCTAAATAAACAAACAAACAGGCATGAGTCTTGAGTTTGTGCGAACATGCAAGCCTTATTAGCCTGCTCGGTCACTGAGGTCATCAGAGGGCATGCTCCTGGTGGTTCTGTATGGACTTAGGGCCCCACTGGAGTCCACCCAGAGGACAGCCTTCAATGTGGAGGCCCCCTTTCTATGAAACTCCCTGCTTATGGAAGTTAGGAAAGCACCAACACTGTTATTTCCAATGCCTCCTAAAAACATCTTTATTTCTGGAAGCCTTCATTGATTGACCAGTCATGGTTTTTTATCAGTATTCCGCCACATTATGAAAACAAAATTAGTTGCACTTCTGTCAATTTTATAGCTCTACTTATATTTTCATTATGAATGGATGAGAATTCTACGGTTATTGTGAAATAGTTGCTGCTGTACTTTAACAGATGGGAGAGGGACACTTTTATAATTCACATTTATACATTATTATAACGGCCGACAGAAAGCTCTGGCGTGGGCTGGTCCACGAAGTCACGAAGAGTCGGAAGCGACTGAACGAATAAACATTATTATTATTATTATTATTATTATTATTATTATTATTTAATGCATTTTTATACCGCCCAATAGCCGAAGCTACAGACAAGTTACATGACATCTGAGAAGCAAGCCCTACTAAGTTCAGTGGGATTAGCCCAATTATAAAATTATAAATACTTAAAGAAAAGGAAAAGATTGTCTATGTATCTATTAGACCTGTCATAGTTCTGAGTCTTATATCTAATATATACATTTCTGCATATACTAGTGTGTGTGTGCGTGTGTGTTGCATGCAATTAACTAATTGATACTGTGTTTCCACACAGTGCCCACCCAACTGAATTCATGATAGCATTACCAATTTGTTAAAAGAACGCTCACTGATGATAAAAAAAAAAAATTAAAAGCAAGTACCATTCATTAAAGGGTACTGTACACACAGAGACATTTTTTCATCCACAAGAATCTGAGTTGGCTTCTGGCACTGTTGGTGATGAATGGTGTGAAATGAATATCAGATTAAGATGTGAGACTGCAGAGTTGTGAAAAGATTCCCATGGCACCCTGGCTGCACTGACTTGCTTCACACACTGGGGAACGACTAGC
Source organism: Elgaria multicarinata webbii (assembly GCF_023053635.1). Lineage (NCBI taxonomy): Eukaryota > Metazoa > Chordata > Lepidosauria > Squamata > Anguidae > Elgaria > Elgaria multicarinata. The sequence continues at coordinate 135,756,265 of NC_086172.1, read as the reverse complement.
TTAAAGTCTGCCATGACATCAATTAAAATTACTGCCACATTATGAAAACAAAATTAGTTGCACTTCTGTCAATTTTATAGCTCTACTTTGAGAGAAGAATTCATTTTCATTATGAATGGATGAGGGTCTTGGAGAATTCGACGGTTATTGTGAAATAGTTGCTGCTGTACTTTAACAGATGGGAGAGGGACACTTTTATAATTCACATTTATACTGAGAGGCAAGTTACTATCAGATGTAGCCCGCATTTCATGGGCACCAAAGGCAAAATTCTTATTGATTCTAATGTATCTGGATTGCACCTGTATTTTTCATAGCTGCTATTTTGTGAAAGAGAGCACAACATTACAAGGAAATTGCTGGCATTCTGCTATTGTTGTCCTTTCTCCTCATCCCCACCCCAAAATGTATTACCATTCCTTTCACTTTGGATACGTATCTTACTTGGAGAGGGGGGGACTTTTTGTCACTGCATATTGCCTATCCATGGTTTTAAAAAGGTACCATTATAAAAATGAATGGGATTCGAATGCTCTCATAGCCCTACATCTTGCTCTATGGCAGGATACAGGCAAAACAATCCTCTGGAAGTTGAGTGAGGCAAGTACATAATCTTTCTTTTTTTGCTATCCCAGTTTTAAGGCTGTCATTGTTTCTTTCCCATTTGGGGGTCATGCTGGGGGAATACATGGCCTCTGGCACACACCTTTTTTCCCTCCCTGTTTGGCAGGCTGTTGAGAGTCCAATTCGGTAAGGAGACAGGACATGCCGGGATGACTCTCCTCATGCACTCTGTTTCCCAGTAGTATGGCTGAGCGAGGAAGAGATTTAAACCTCCCCACCAGTGATGGGGAGCAGATGGAAACAGCATTAAAGTCTCTCTCTATCCCCACCCAGCAATCCTGTGTGTGTGTGTGTGTGGTATGGAGCATGTGCCTATGGTGTGGGTGTGTGAATGAGTGTGTGTATCTGTGTCAACATAAGACAGTGTGTGTGTGTATGGGTGTGTTCATGTGAATGAAGGGTGTATCTGTCTCTGTGGTGTGTTTCTGGGTGAGAGAGAATGTGTGCGAGTGTGCATTCTCACACATGTGTGAGAATGCATGTGTCTGTGGTGTGTGTGTGTTCACACTCCGCACATCACACACACACACACACACACACACACACACACTAGCTATACTAGAGTGATCAGATACGAAAGAAGGCAGGGCTCCTGCAGCCTTAACTGTTGTGGTGAAGAGGGAATTTCACCAGGTGCTGCATGCATACAAATGACACCTGCTGAAATTCTCTTTTCTTTACAACTGTTGGGGATACAGGAACCCTGTTCTCCTTTCCATATGGTTACCCTAGTGAAGACCTGGAAGGGTGCTGCTACCAAAGACTTCCATGGGACCAAAGTTTTCCCCAGCCGAAAATGCTTGGCCACCACTGCCTAGTATTATATTTTATTCAGAAAGAAAAATTCTCAAAAGTCAGTGAAATGTAATGCCTTATTGGGCTGGTTATAGCCCAGGGGTCATCCCTCCCCCTCCCCCCACCCCCGCACACCCTGATCTGCCCTGCAGACCACACTTCACAAAGTACTGGGGCAAAAATTGGCATTTTACTGACAAATTTCAGCAACAAACTGCTTTGGTGCCGTAAAGAAAAGTCTAATTAATCTTATTCTGAAGCTAAATTTGACCCCAAATTTGGCAGTTTAGCAGGGTTGGCACTTGAGGATGGCGGGGGGCACATGTGACCAATGGACCTTGTATAAAATAAGTGTGAAGGCAGCTCGTATTTATAGCTTGGTACACTGTATTCCTGATTATAAATATATTTATGTAAGGAACATAAACCATGCTTTTTGCCTCCAAAAAATTGATTTGTCCAAAGTGTCTTACCAATTTTTTTTTTTAAAAAAACAACCACATAAAATAAGTCCAACAGTTCAAACACATTTGCAACAAATTATATACGCATTTACAACTTTTAGCTAAAACACATTTAGCTAAAATCTAAAAGCAACAGAGAAGACAAAAACACAAAGTGCCCCAAACTACCAATCAGTCACTAAAATTAAGCAACAACAAGGCCAAAGAAGAAACATCTTCAATTACTGGTGAAACACAGATAGGGAGAACGAGTTCTGATCAAAGCAGAGAAATACAGTCAAGTTGTGGCCTTTGCTTCAGGTTATCTGTTCACAACGGTGCAACCAAGTTTAGCCTGTTCAGATAGTTCAGCTGGCGATTATTGAAATTCAGTAAGATCCTACAACAATGTGTGTGGTGGTGCTTAGATACATACACCATAGATGGAGAAAGAACATAATCATTGTGTGAAATAAAGTGTTTCATGAACCATGGTGAAATACAATTTTATAAATAGTAGAAATGGAGTGTATTAAGAGTCATTGGAACCCATTTTGGTGCTAGGCCAGTGAAGATGGTTGCATGGCCCATCAGGCAATAATTTGCACTAGTGACTTTCTTTAACATAACCCTCAATCTCCTTGCATAGTATCTATATAGAAAAACCTCAGGCATGCTATCATCAATAATCTGTTCTCTCTTGAGTGTGGACAGCTCCATGTATGCAGATTCAAAAAGAATCCACCCTACCTGAGTACTGAAATGAATGGGAAAGACCTCACACTCAATAGTGATATATGTTCTCAGAGTCCCCGCTGCCTTAAGGAACCCCTGGACTGAGATGATCACTTTGAGAAATTAAAAATGGAAATATTTAAAGTGGTTGTTCATTCCTTGATGTATTGTTAGCAGGTAGTCTTCTAGCAAACTGTTAAACGATTCACAAATGCAGAGTGAACCATGTATACTAATAGTGATCACAATGGTCGACAACTTGCTCTTTATGTAGTCAAAATGGTACCATCTGGGCACAAAGGGAGGCATCAGCAGACATTCAGGTGAGTGGGTGGGTTATCCAATGCTTTGTGGAAGTTCAAAAGAAGGAATGCCCGAAAAGAGCCCTGAGAGGACTGAGCATGCTCGGTAGGCAAAAGATGCTGACTGCCTCTTTGGCGGGAAATGGAAAATCACAGGAAAAAGGAATGGAATATCCTGAAAGAGGGCATGGTAGAACAGGAGCACTCTAAACCCAATTTTTGTTGTTGTTGTTTTAATAAAAGAAATTGGGCCTGCTCAGATGACATGCTAAGCCATGGTTAGGTTGCTCAGCCTTTTGTAGCAAATGGTTAGTCAGCATGTTTAGACCATGGTTATCTAGTCATCATGGTTAGGAATGGTTCACATGACATGCTAAACCATAATGTTTAGCTCAAAATGCTTAACCTCCATGGCTTAGCATGTCGTCTGTACAGGGTCATTGTATTTCTGCTCTCAGTGCCATTGAACCAAGACCATGAAACCTAGGCCACAGCTAGACCGAAGGTTTATCCTGAGATCATCCAGGATTCACCCTTGCCTGAGCAGTGGATCCCCTATGCGTCACCTAGATGAACCCCTGGACGATCCAGGGATAAACCTTAGGTCTAGCTATGGCCCTAGACATCTGAAATTTGGCATACATACTATGGGGTCTCTAGAGGTGTGTGTCTGAGGTTTATTTCATTTCATTTTTAAACACATTAATTGTGAACCAGCCATAGAGCTTCAGCTATTGGGCAGTATACAAATGAAATAAATAATAATTTTAAAAAATTAGAAATGTTAATTAATTTAAATGTGGTAATGTGGTTGAAGCCTACAGTACCATCTTTGGTCACTAGGTGACTTCAGTCACTTCTCTAACCAACACATAGTTTTGCAGTCAATACCGTCTGAAGCCAGAAGGGAGTGTTCTGAGGGACAGAATTATATGGGTCCCCCTGCCCCTGCTGTGGGGAAGCTCCCTTCAGGGGAATGAAATGAACAGACCCCTTCCTTAGGGGGCTATAGAACTACACAATGGCAGGGGTCATGCCTAGGGGTATCTGTGGCCATGGTTTTACTCAGATGGGGGAGGCACAATGTGTCTAAGTCTGACAGCTGTTTAAGTTTGTTTCGAATTTGTTGTATCAAACTGTGAACTATTCCACCCATGTGAAGCTGAGTCCATACTAGTACAATAATAAGAGGCATTGGTAGACAACAGAGACAACAATCCAGACTTCTATAAAAACAATCCACATATTCTGCATATGCACAAAACTAGAACATTAAATTAGAGAGAATATATATATTGATAATATCATAAGCAATGACCAATTTGTCTTTTAAGAAACATTCACTGTGTTCAAGCATTTACAGCATCAATAACAAACATTTGTAGTTGATCAGGGGGTGGGGGATGACACAGCATGACAACAGCAGGATCTGTCCCCAACCTATGAATTTTAATTTACATATCTGAAGTCCATGCATAGACATCTCTTCGTGCAGTTGGAAAAACTAAAAAGATCAGCCATTTTCAAATGAAATGTGTGTATATAAAGCAATCGTTTTAAAAGGCTTATAGTTTTCCTTCTTGCATTGGGTTGAAAGATTAGCAAAATGTCATGCTTTCTTGCCCACCATTTAAAGCAAGAGGTATGGGTGGTGTGGTGTATTATTATTATTATTATTATTATTATTATTATTATTATTATTATTATTATCCTCCCGCCTTTTGCCCAATACTGGTGTAGGGGAAGCAAATCTCTCAACAATGGACTTGAATTGCCTGCTTATGAATTAGACCTCCAATGTTCTAGCTCATGAGTCTGAAAGCTCCTATTGTGCTGCCCACTATCCCTGCTGTCTTGATATTATATGTAACATCCCATTACAGCAATGACATGTGCTAATGATGGCCTTGCCACTTGATAATGTGGCACCTTTAATGAGGCTTTGTGTGCTCATTAACTTTGCCTTATGAAAAGTTTGCAGTGGGAACAATGGCCTGAGTAACTTGGCAACATGCAGCACAAATTCTGCAAATCCTAATTAATATGTAACACCACTTATTCATGATTAACAGTTTAGATAGTGGTGTGCATTCAAACACACACACACACACACACACATCTGTACTGCTTGAAATATATTGCAGTTATTACAGTCGAGGAAGTAGAAAGGTTCGTTGATAGTGATGGACAAACTTGATTCAGAGGGTTAACAAAGACTTTCCTGCTTGCACTAGCATCAATGTTAGCATGGTAATCTTACACAGCTAGTGTTTTCCTAATGTCCTGGGGAGCCTGATCATTGTAAATTACCTGTGACAACTCATTAATCCTCTTTTTCCTCACAAATGCATAATTAATGGTAACATTGACAATAATACACAAATTAGCTAAGTGACGCTTTATGGTGTTGGTTTTGATTAACATCAGGAACCCAAAAATGACATTAATGCAATGCAGATCCCAAAAGGCAACCCGCACTCTGACCCTAGACATACATTTTGTTTGCACCATCACAACGATTAATCCTCTTCTGGACGAAGACCGGACAAAACTCTGGCCACTGGCACTGTGTACTGGGCAGTCGTTGGAAAACAAACCACCTGAACTACATTTGTTGAAATAGAAAATCTTAATGCATAGAAAACAACAGCTTAGTGTCATTTGCTATTGTCTTGTTAAGACAAAGATAAATGGGATGCTGTCATGAGTTAGATCAGCTGCTTCTCTGCTAACTTCTATTATTTGCTTCTGTGTGGACTATTATTTCATTTTAAAAGATACAGAGACACATGAAGTGAATACCATTATTAACAGCTTCTCCCTGGTTTTTATATGTTTTAGTGCTCTCTCTTTTTTTAAAAAAAAATGTTTGTGATGGTGTTTGAATGCATTATTGGCTGTCAATATCTAACAGAAATTACTGGAAGCGTTTGAAAGATATTCATCTTGCCATGTAATAATCCTAGGTTAACAATGACCTAACTAATGGGACTTCATTCAGTTAGTTATTTCAAAATATCTGCATAAATAACATCAGTTCAAATTCACACTGTTAACCTACAAATAAATCAGGACAACATAGGTCAGAGTATTGTTTTTAAATCCTTCCATGGTTTTTGAATGTCTTTCTTGAATAGGAAGGATGGGATTTGCAAAGGAATATATTTTTACTTTATTTAAAGACAACTATATCATTCTGATAGGACAGGATATTATTGTAAAAGTGGGTTTGTGCTGTCAAATACGTCCAGCTAAAGCACTATGGTAATACATGGGGTTAGCTAGTATCTGCTTGAGCTGATGTCTATGCACCTGAATCGATTTTATATATTTTAAAATGCTGCCAATAGTACTTAATAAAAGCATTCAACAGATTATTTATACTTTTGTCCATGATATTTAAAAGTTTCCCATTCCATAAATACTGCATAGATTTAACAATCTCCTAATGTTATGGTACTTTGATCCACGGATTACTTTTAGGGATAATGAATAAACGGTTGAGAATGTATTTTTATAGGAAGTTTCCAAAATGTGGGGCAGGTAAATCAATAAATGACATAAATGAAATGAAATGAATAGGGTAGAGGATAAAATAATGTGTGAGGGTTGAACACTAACATAAAAAATTAACATGCCAACTTTAATGGCTACATGTCTGTATTTCAAATGGTAGAATAAATCAGGCATTGCAGCTTTGTTGATCACTACCCATTTTAAAAAACAAAAAAAAGAAGACAAAGCATAAGAACTACCATACATGTGTAACTTTAGGATGATCATTTAGAATACATTTCCTAATTCAAGTAATTAAAGACAGCTATTTTAATCACCGTGGGTGCTGCACTTTCTCTAGTTCACAAGCCCATTTTAAAGCACTGTGGAATTTAAAGGGCCACAGGGAGTCCCATAGAGGCTATATTTTCACTCAAACTAATCCAGTTTTAAATCTACATTACTGCAATAAATGATTTTTATTATTTGAGCAGAATAAAGTGTCACATTTGAAAGGCATTTCAATCTAATTCATACCTCCAAACTGGCAAAGATATGCACACACTAAAACTGAATGGCACTTTGTACATAGGTATATAAATGGGTCACCCTAAACAGAGAGAAATATCTTTATATAGCCATGGTGGCAGAGGGTCATTCAAAATGCCATTTCTACTTCTTCTGAACTTGTAAAAGAGAGCTTGGCTGGGGCCCGTACATTTTAAATGACTCTGTTTAGCATACCCTTTATCAGCAAGTAGGAATCTAGTGTAAAACATTGTTGGTTGGTAAGCTACTGTCGCCATCAGCTGCTTTTCCTTTGCTGAATTAATAAGCCAGAAACTACAACAAAAAAATCTCCTCAATGTACATCTCAGATTAGACATCTCACTTTTAACTTTTCCAAACTGTCTTAATTTCCACTTACATTCTAGGGATGATTAATATTGGCCTCTTAGCTTCCCCATGTCATTTCAGTTCTTTCATTCTGTACCCGGTTCCAAGAAAGCAATTTGTGAAATGATACTTTTATAGACATGATTTGTTTCAATATTTTAAGTGGTCTACGCTGACTGTAGTGGCTACCGTGATAGCAAAGCTGAGTGAGTTCACAAAGGCAGCAGACTCTGTGTGTGTATAGATATAGATATATATGGGGGGAAATCTAATGCAAGGAAAGCAGAAATAATCCCAACAGCCTGTTTCATAATATTTTGGCATTTTAACTGTTTCTCAAGCAATCTGTGTGTGCCACAAGGTGAACTTTATTCAAGGTCATCCCTATTGTATCTTTACATGTAAAATCTGACGCTATGGCAGAGCTGAGCAAGATTTTGTGGTAAGACATTTCCATTGCAGAGTTTTACATTAGCCTGATTGATATAATACGCCCAGAGCTATAATGCAGTGGCACCATATGCTTCCATTACAGCTTCAGATTAAAGGAGTTTCCTCAATTCAGGAATGGGTACATGCATTGGCTAAACCTGGATTCAGTTTTATTTCTTGTCCTCTCCCCGTTCCCCACGAGACAGTAATCAACACAGCCTACTCTAAGTACTGATGGGCCAGATCTACTCCAAGCAGGATATAATACTTTGAAAATAGTTTGAAAACGGTATGTGGAATGTGTCCTGGGCCTGAGCAGTTGTCAGAACCATTATAAACCATTCTAAAGCAGTTGTGTAGATCCTGCCAGGTCTTAGCATGAAGCAATAAAAATCTAGAATTCTTTTAGGCTCCAATCCTAGACTCACTTACTAGAAAGTAAGTTCTATTGAACACACTGGGACTTCTAAGTAAATATGCATACAGTTGTGCTGTGAGGCCTTAGCTAGACCTAAGATTTGTCCTGAGATCATCCCAGGGTCATCCCTGTTCATGTAAATGACACACAGAATATCCCGGGAGCAGGCAGGGGCAACCCTGAGACGATCCTGGGATAAACCTTAGGTCTAGCTAAGGCCAGAGTCTCTAATCACTGAGTACAGTATGTTGTTTCCAAAACACACACACACCTGAAAAATTGAACTAAACCTTTCTTTTCAACTTGAAAATATATTTTTAATATTTTGGAAGTGAGAAGGGAAATGGGACTGACCAGACGAAAATAATCAAACAATAATAATAATAATAATAATAATAATAATAATAATAATAATAATAATAAATGTTACTGTGTTTGTCAAAACACTAGAGTTCTATTTTTCAATACATTTCATCAATCAAAAGAATGCTGATGTTTCCTTTAGATGAGAAAATAATATAAAATCCAGTATTCCAGAATTATATGACTTGTTTCACTTTTAAAACAGTTTTGTAACATTGTTTCTTAGGACTTCAGATGATAGTTATATCTATATTTGTAGGGGATTGAAAATGCCAAGTAAGATTGAAGTGTGCACCACAATGTTGACACACACTAAAATTAACCCCATCGATCCAGTCTCTGTGTATACAGTACTGTAAAAAGTGTTACTATTATAATTTTTTTTAGTGGAAAGGGGAAAGAGACTAATAAACATTTTTGTAGGAAAATAAACTGCTGATCATATTCTATTTTAACACAGCATGCTGCAATCCTATAGATATTTACACAGAAATAATTCCACTCAGTTCAATTAGGCTTACTCCCAGGTAAATGGAAATAGGATTGCAGCCAGAAACTGTAATATATGAATATTCCTTAGAAAGTAAGATCAAAGGAATCTTAGAAAAGGTCTTTTAGGGGACATATACATTTTCAACTGCACTGATAAATCGAAAGCTGATAATATTATGTTTTATGTCACAGATCTGAACAGGTTAAGTTTGCATAATGAAAAGAATATATACTAATTAATAGTTTAATGGAAACTTTTCTTTCCAGTTTACCCTGCCAATCATAACAAGAACAGCACGACATCTTAAATGGTGGTATTTTCTTATTATTTTTCAAATTTGGAAGAGATGTCTATTGGAGGAGAGAAAATTAGGGTTATTTGAAAAATTGTAATTTTAAGGACATGTAATTTTACATTTAACTGCTTGTTGTTTGTCAGGAAACTACCTACCTTGTTTTCATCCTGCATGGAAATAGAACTGTACGCTCTTCTTTTTCTGTTTGCACATGATATTCAGTAAGGCAGCTGGGATTGGTTGCAGTTTTGTGGACATGTGCCAAAAGTGATTACAAACTAAAGCTTTGTTTTGAGAGATCTTATCCAAACACTGGTTCATGTAAAGTGACCTCGCTGGGTTGCCGTATGACCTTTCAAGACTGAAAATCTTCAGGAACGTTAGCAAAAGGACACTCTCACTTAACCATGTTACTGCTTATTTTCAAACTAAGGCATTACATATGCAATAAGTCATTAAGGAATGCCAAAAGTCTTTCACCTATCCCAATGGTCAAGTTCAGGGTAAACGTATTTAATAGTAATATTAGTTTATTTCAAAAACTGTAATAATAATGTCAGTAATGATAAGTAGTCATTAATTGCAATATTTACAGTAGCTGTTTGATTTTTAAAATGCTGAATTGCTGGGCCAAATGAAGGAATGTGTATCTATATAAATTCTATCAACCTCTCTAACTCTCTTTCAGATGTAAACAAACAACTGTGGTAACTATTTGATTACTATGACTTGCATACTATGCAGTACGAAGTATACTATGAAGTATGCAGAATCATAGCAAACAGCTTGCCTTCTTCTTCTTCTTCTTCTTCTTCTTCTTCTTCTTCTTCTTCTTCTTCTTCGTTTACTTTGATGCATTAAGCAATTCACGTAGAAGCCTCCACCTGAACCATATAGAAAAGCAGGTTATTTAAATTTTGCTTGTAGAGAAATCTATCTCTGCATTTTAGAATAATAACATTTCCCTCCAACACAGAGGAATATGCTCCAAGAGCTTATGAGAATTTTGCCTGATGGGGAATTGTAGGACTGAATGCTTTGTGCTATGAGAGATAAACACTCTGAACATCTATTAAAACAGAGGTAAATATAACTTGCAATATCTTCAAGCTTCTCTGTAAGTGATTCAATATTAAAGAACAAATTTACCAACATTCTGGGGAAATCACAGAATTCTGTGGAAGGAAATGAAAAGAGTGACTGCTTAGAATAGATGTTTACAAGTGCCCTGATGAAAACCCTCCATCCTGTCAGAAATTACATCTTAGCTACTGTAGGATATGTATAAACCCTGTCATAACTAATAATATTCTACTTTTATCAGTTTAGTATTAACATCCAAAACTATGCAGTATTTACTGTAATGAAGTAATGCAATATATAGATAGCATATGGCTTCATGCTTTGTTTATATTTTCTGAGAATAAATGAAAGGATCACTTGGACTAAAATACACTGGTCATACCTGTATGTGCAATTGGTGGGCTGTATAATAGCACTTTAGATATTTGTTAATGATAGTCTCAAGAAAACACACACACACACATAAAACCACAGAAACAATATAGAATGACAATAACACAGTAGGTAGAAAGATTAACGTGCCACTAGGGGACAGTAGAAAGTCACAAAATGTGATTCTGTTGTAGAAACCAGAACAAAAGGCCTTTCTTTGTCAAGAAAAAAATAATAATAATGAAATAAAAATTGCAAATATGCATTGTTAAATCAAATTTTTTGTACAACTGAGGAGTTTTCAATTTCGCATAAGCAAACCTGTAAAATGTTTGCAGAGGTCTCTTTATATATTTTAAAAGAGCATTTTGCAAAACATGTATAACCCCTTTGTCTTTATAAAGGATAAATCCAAGTGTAAAGTCTGTTATTGTCATATTATTTCAGAAAACTGAAGATTTATAGTCTGGAAATTCTTCACAGGAACACATTACTTCTGTTTTACCATCGACAGGATAATGCCCTGTAATGTATGTGATTTACTTGTGAAGAGAACATGGAGAATTCATTTATTTACATTATCAACACAGGTCAAATAATGGTAGATTTCAGAGAAGAAGCGACATGTAAAAGTGGATATAAATTAGGAGCCAATATTCCTGATTTATCAGTGCCAAGTGAAGGCCTGATTATTATACAGGATTCTGATTTTGAGATGGTGGGGAGAATCTATTTATCAAAGAAGAAAGCAATGGCCTGATGCGTCAAGCTGCTGCTTCTGGCTCCCATGTCACTTTTGGTTATTTTATTTACTCTTCCAACATCCCTCTGAGGTTGACAGAGAACGACAGCTTAACGACCACCCAGTGAGTCTATCTGAAACCTAGATTTCCTAGACCCAACGTGATCCACCTAGCTCAGCTGATTCTTTAAAGACAGCAGTTAGGATCAGATCTCTGAGTGCAAATTGGAATCCTACCATCTGCTGTGACAGATGAAGTTCTGCAAGTGTACAAGGTACCTGGCCATCTATCTTGAAAATGTGGACAATGGAAAACCCCAGGTTGGACATCTAGGGTTGTATCCAATCTTAGTAGGAACTTAAGTCCAATTCATTTCAATGAGTCTACTCTAAACTTGGATGCAACTCCTGGGGCTGTATTGTTGGGTTGCAGCCAATCACTGAAATCATGTACTCATGGAACAATTGCCATTGACCATAACAGAATGTTGATTGCAGCATCAGGTTTAGAAGCCTAGGAGGATGAAGGCCTTTGCTAGACCTACCTCTTAATCCGTGCAGCAGGAGGGGTGAGCCCGTGGTGCAGCTACTGCGGGCTGTCACTCTAATCTAGACGTCAGACGCGACAGGCTAAAGGAAAGCCCGTCGAGTCTGCCATTTTTTTTATTTAAAGAGCCGGATGCGCACCAACGCTCATGCGCTTAGGAAAGTTTTTTTTCAAAAAAGTTCTCCCCGCTCCCCCCTGCCCCTGATCTCCCCCCCGCTCTGATCTCCCCCCCCAATCTCTCTCCAGGCTCCAATCTCCCCCCCCCTCGGCTCCGATCTCTCCCCCTGCCCATGGTCCTGATCTCTCTCCGTGCCTTGTGCACGGCTTCTCCTGGCTATGCATGAGTAAGCGGTGTAGCCAAGAAATGGGCTAGACCTTCTGCGGTCCCGGGCTCAGCCCGGGACTGCGGAAATACCGGGCCAAAAGTGGTGCCCGTTACCCCGGGGCCAGGCAGGGTTGACCCCTGCCTGAGCCTGGGATCCCCTGTGCGTCATCTGGATGCACAGGGGCGAGCCCGGGTTTCAGCCCGGGCTAAACCTTGGTCTAGCAAAGCCTGAAGAGTCCACTGAAATGAATTTATTTCCATGTAAAAGGTTTAGAATTAAGGTGTATCAAAGACCATCCTTAAATAAAGAAAATTAATTGACCTCATACATACATTGCTTGAAATTCCTGAATTAGATCCAGGCTAAGGTTCATGCTTTAGTATCACTGAAATCAACAGAACATACAGTAAGTTGACTATCTTATTCTTTTATTTCAGTGGAGTTAACCCATAACTAATTTAGCCAGGATCCCAGACAGGACCTGTAAATCCCATATTTTGGGAGGACATCAAGGTCACAATTCATCTGGAAACACTTCAGCATAAGTGCCATTGAAATAAATGAGATACATGTGATATACTCTTCCTTGGTTCCCATTCTTTTCAAAGGGTTTCTGTAGAAAAACTTGACAATGGATTCTGACCCACATTTACCCAGTAGCACAAAAAGGGATCAAGAAAAGAATATGGCTTGTCAGTATTTTTTACAATAAGGGCAACTATTAGATAAATACAAGTTTAAGCAAAATAAGAAGCCTGTTTTGTTCAAAAGGAGGATAATTTACAAAGGCTTCTGGTTAAGCAGCTTTTAAGATAAAATAAACTTCTAAGATGGCAGAAGCATTTGATCTTCATCCTACTTCCACAATACTGCTTCCTGTACCTGATGGAACATTTTTCTTTGCATTCAATTTTTACAATCGGCCTATAAAATGGACACACAGACTGGGTTCAGATGACACAATAACCAAAAGAGGGTTAAATAGTCAATGATGAATTAAATAGCCAATGGTTGGTTATTGTGTTGTCTGTCAGGACATTTTCACACCACGGTTGGTTATTCGGCCAAAATAAGCAATTCAAATAACCAGCACAGTGCAGAGTTTATTATTTGAACAACCGTTGGTTGTTGTGTTGTGTGTTGGGCACCATTGACTATCTCACCACACACAGTTGGTTATTTTTGGAGACTACAGAGTCCCCTGACAAGTGCAACTAAAGTGGCGGCTTCCACTCTAGTCCAGCTGATGGAACTCGCAATGGCTGATGGGACACCAGCAGGAGGAGGGGGAGGGGATCTGTCAATTAAACACACTGTTGACTAATAATCAACTCAACACTAGCCTTAATCCACACCACAGTTGATTATAATCATGTCATGTAGGGAGTACCCTCTCAATAATCAACCGTAGAGTTGACTATTAATGCATCATTGACTATTGTGTTGTCCGAATGCAGCAATACCTAGAGCTTATATTGACATTTTGTCTAGGCAACTAAGGTCTAATCAGAGATGGAACTAATTGGACACAAATGGAAGATGCCATATATTTTACACAAATCTCATATATGCTGCTGTGCAGGGGAGAGGTTAAATAACCATCCTTCATCCAAGTACTCCTGTCAAATGAAGTAAGCTAGTGACTATTCAGAAGAGAACCTTTCAAGTAGTGGCACCTTGGCTGTGGAATTCTACCCCACCCTGCCAAAGAGGCACCTAACATTATTAGGTCTCCTCTGAATGAATGCTTAGAGGCGGTAATGGGCTGGATGAGGAAAAACAAACTGAAGCTGAATCCAGACAAGATGGAGGTGCTTGCTGTCAAAAGCCGCAACCTGAGTTTGGAGGTGTGTCAACCAGTTCTGGATGGGTTGCACTCCCCGTGAAAGACTGTGTTCACAGCTTGGGGGTACTTCTGGATCCGTTGCTCGAAATGACAGCCCAGCTAGATGCGACGGCCAGGAGTTCCTACTATTAGCTTTGGCTGATACGCTAGCTGCATCCTTTCCTGGAGTCGGAAGACCTAAAGATGGTAGTGCATGCACTGGTAACTTCGAGGCTTGACTTCTGCAATGTGCTCTACATAGGGCTACCTTTGTGCCTAGTCCAGAAGCTTCAACTAGTTCAAAATATGACAGCCAGGCTAGCCACCAGTGCACCTAGAGGTGACCACATTACACCAGTTTAAAATATCTTCACTGGCTACCGATTAGTTTCCGGGCAAAGCATAAAGTGTTGGTTATCACCTTTAAAGCCCTACATGGTTTGGGTCCAGGCTACCTGCAGGATGCCCTTCTCCTGTACAATCTGCCCCGCACACTCAGGTCCTCTGGGATGAACTTCCTTCAGCCAGCCAAAACTAGGCTGACAGATATTAACCAGAGGACCTTCTCTTCTGCTGTTCCCAGACTGTGGAATGGCCTGCCAGAGGAGATTCGTCAACTTAACAGTCTTTTAGCATTTAAGAAAGCTAAAAAGACTGATCTCTTCCGGCAAGCCTATCCAGTGGAATTTTAGGATGTTTTTAGGATGCTTTAGGATGTTTTTAGTATGTTTTTTAGGAAGTTTTAACAATGTATACTGTGTTTTTAATCAATATTTTATGTATTTTATACTTATTGTTGTTCCCCGCTTCGATCAGGATGGAGAGGCAGGTAAGAAATAATAATAATAATAATAATAATAATAATAATAATAATAATAATAATAATAATATATTCTCCCAAGCTTTTTCATCCTTTTTTTTTGTGTGTGTTATGTTTTTAGATTTTTACACTGTTACTTTTACTCTTATTTTTATTCTGTTTTTATGCTGATGTTTTATAACCTTTAAAGGTTTTTATATCACATTTTATTATGTTGTTGTAGTACCAGGAATAGTACTTGGTCACCCTGACTGATGACCAATGCTGGGAGAACAAAAGGCAGAGCCTGACCCTAATTTTTCCAGACCACTCAGTTATTTCCAATATATTGGTACATATAGGCATAAGCCTATCAGTTGCTGGGGATCTTTGGTGGAAGTGTGCTGTTGCACCGTGTTCTGCTTGTGGGTCCTTGGTTGACAGTTGGTTGGCCACTGTGTTAGCAGAATGCTGGACTAGATGGATGCTTGGCTTGATCCAACATGGCTCTTCTTATGTTCTTAACTATAGTGTCCTTCTAGATAAGTGGGCCTGGCTTGGGCTCAAAGATGGCTTTTTGGTGGTTCAACTCTCATTTCAATAGTTCATTCCAGAAGGTGGTGCTGGGAGACCACTACTTATCTTTATTGCAGTTAGGATGCAATCCTTTATACAATTACCTAGGAGTAACCCCCATTGAACTCAGTGGGGCTTATTTCTGAGTAGATATGTATAGGATTGCACTGTTTTCTATGTGGTCCTACATTGTTCTGTCTTACCTCCCATGCTAAATATCATCTACATGAAACGAGTGAGGTCAGGGATGAGCAGGGTGGTGGGCAAGTCTGCTGCTGCTGCCAAATTATTTAAGGTGGTTAAAATAAAAAGTCTTGTCACTGGAGGCCCAAGTGATATCCATGGCATGAAGTACATTTCGCCAGCTAAGGCTGGTGCACTAACTGTGTGCCCTCCTGTCTAGAGATAGCCTGACTGCAGTGTTCCATGTTCTGGTAATGTCCAGACTATTGCACTATATTATACTTGCCTTTGCCTTTGAAAATGCCACACAACCTTTCTAAGACCAAAACACAGCTGCTAGATTGATAGTAATGGGGGCCAGCCAAATGGAACATAGGAAGCTGCCTTATACTGAGTCAGACCATTAGTCCATCTAGTCCAGTACTGTCAACACTGACTGGCAGTGGCTCTGCAGGGTTTCAAGCAGGAGTTTTTCCCTGCCCTACTTGGAGATGCCAGGAATCGAACATGGAACCTTCTGTATGCAAAGCAGGTGCTTTCCCAATAAGCTATAGCCCCTCCAGCCGGTCCTTTAAAAGCCTCATGGGTTGCCATTCTTTCCTGGGCACAAGACAATATGCTGACCCTTTAAAATCCTAAACAGGTTGACACCAGGTTTCTAAAGAACCACCTTTGCTCACATGAACAAATCTAAACGTTATAATCAGAGGTCCTCCTTTTGTTCCCTCATCTTCTGAAGTTAGGTGAGTGGTAAACAGAGAGAGGGCCTTCTCAGTTGGAGCACCCTGTTTCTGGAATTATTTCGCCAGGGATATTCATCTGGTGCCAAACTTTATGTCCTTCCTGCAGCAGGCAAAGACTTTTTCTAGAGTGTCGTGTCCTCTTTTACAGAGGACTGTCCTCTGTTTGAAGGCATCCTCTATTATTAGGGCTATCCTGTATAATTCCAGTTTAAAGATAAGGCACTATAAGAGCTTTTGCCCATCAACAGTTAACAATGACACAGCAGACTGAACAGGCAGGTACATAGGTCACCGGGTCACCATCTTCCACAATACGATGAGGCAAAAGGGGTATTCACATGACCTTGCACATACACACTAGTAAGGAATAAGTGGGATTACATCTGAATGTAATAATTTATTTATTTATTACATTTCTATACCGCCCAATAGCCGGAGCTAAGTGGGATTATATCTACCAAACATGTAGTTGCCAAGAAGGTGGCCAGTGGGTGTGATGCTGCCCTCTCTTATCTGTTCACTGAAGGTGTGGGCTTGGTGTGTGTGTGTGTGTGTGTGTGCCCCATGTGCATACCTCTAGTTTGATGCAATTTGCTTCTGTTAACTCTAGCTATTGCCTTGGATTTCCCTATCCAAGGCACGATCTACACTACTGCTTTAAAATGGTTCATAACAGTAGTGACAACTGTTGGGGCCCAGGACACGCTCCATATACAGTTATCAAACTGTCATTTCCTGCTTGGGGTAGATCTGGCCCAGGTTGCAGGACCAGTTTGTGCTAAAAGCCTGCTTGAAGGCAAAATCTGATATTATTCAGACATGCTCAGTCAAAACCATCTCTTCCCCATTCTTTGGCAAGAAGAGGGTTCAAAATAGAGAGAGGGTTGGGCAATAAGACTGGAGGATTATACTTGGAGAATCATTCAGGAGATTAGTTAGATCTGTCTGGCCTGCAATTAACTTTGACGCTCTCTCACACATTGGGCAGTATCCAATGGGGCTGCTGTACTCCCACTGGACCGTGTTGCACTAATGGGACCACCAAGAATGGGGAGCTGGAAGTTCTAAAAGTAACCCTGAAAATGAGCAGTTCCACTCATTTCCAGATTGGGACATGTCAGCGGGCTCCATTTGTGAGCTCCACTAACCTGACCTGTTCTCAATGAAACTCATGTTAGCAGAATGCTATGACTATTAGCCTTTATGCATATATTTTGGAGGCAGCTTTTGGGGACTATCAATAGGAGCTAAATTTCTTTTAACAGAGTGATTTCACACTAAATTTTATTCAAATTAATTTTTAAGGATGGATTTCTTAAATCAATTCTAATATAAAGCTGAATTCTTGCATCACAAAGGATGAAATCTCATTTTAAAAATTATATAGATAAATTCTCCTCAAAGCAGTATAGTAAAAAGATGCACTTCTTGACACGTCGTTACTCTATGCATGTTTACTTAGAAGTAAGTCCTGCTGAGTTCAATGGGGTGTACTTACTGGTGCACAAACACTGGGAACTCTCTTGGAATCAATGGGACATCTAAGTAAACATGCATACATGCATATAGTCAGGTCATCTCTCTCTCTCTCTCTCTCTCTCTCTCTGTGTGTGTGTGTGTGTGTGTGTCTTTCTCCATACTTTTGTGTTCATTTTTCATAAGTCATTATATATATAAGACCAGGACACAAATGAACCTATGATGATATTGTTTGATTATTTGTTGTTTCAACAATCATACCATATCAACTTTACAAATGCAATACAGGTAAGCACACAAAAACTCTACAATACAAAGAAGTAAAATATAAAAAGATATCAGTATTATTAACTTTTATACATTGATGGACCTTTTAATGTAAATTCTTAGTGTCTCTTATTTTAATTCTTCATATTAAAATGAACTTTTACATATTTGTGGGCACCTTCTAATGAAAACCTTTTTAGTATCTTTTTGTATTTTACTTCTTTGTATTGTAGAGTTTATGTGTGCTTACCTGTATTGTATTTGTAAAGTTGATATGACCATGATGGTTGAAACAACAATTAAACAAACAAACCTATGATGATATATTCCAGTATCTGAAACTGCTTCAATTATCATGAGGTCGTATCCACCATGAAAATAAAAGGGCCAAGGCCACATCTGGGTGAGAAAAACACAGCCCAATTTGCCCATGACTATGGGTAACAACATGCTTAAGTAATTTGCCAAGTATGAATAGACTTTGGCACATGCTTAAAATGAGTCTGTACAGTGAAATGCTTTCCTGATTTGATATATACTGAAACTCTCATTGACAATGAAATCACTAGGGACACATCAACTCTGCAGTCCTAAATTGGTGTTAAACTGGGTAAACTGCAGCGTCTGCCCTTAAGGAAACCTCCAAAATGTAATTGTGTGAAGGTGCTGCGAACTCTGTAAGAGACCTGGGGCCCAGAACACACACAACTGCTTATTCTCAAGATTCATTGGGGAATGGGGAAAGACCCAGCTTACATTTGCACTATAGGCAGAATTACTGTTTCCGATTTTGTGCTTTGATATGCCAGGCGAAATGGCAAGTTTGATATCTGTGTGTCATTTTAAGTACTCCTTTCACAAGAAGTACTCCTTCAGAGACTGTTTTTATTAGTTTGCAGTCTGCCCCTCTCTGGATCCATTTCTGGCTTCCCCCAAACCATGGGAAATGGCTCTCTCTGCATTGCCACCTCCCATGTTCACCGGAGCATCCAAGGCTGGTCCTGGACAGTGGTACCCATGCTCTCTAGAGTGCCTTTCTAGCGATGCCAAGAACTAAATTGCATTTCCCATTATACCAACCATCCCTGGCTGCTGCTGCATATGATTGACCTCAGGAAGCTCTTGTCAGCAGCCTGCCAAGAGCCCTTCTTGTAGTTTCCCACATTGGTAACTTAGGGTAAGTAGGTAGGTGGAGATGGTACTCCAGGGAAGTGTCTAGGACCTGTTGCATTTCTGATTATATCACCAGGCACATAACAAGGGCTAGAGGTCTCATTGATTCAGAAAGTGTCTGATTTAAAAAAGGACATTCACACATATCTTCTGAATCATCCATTTTAAATGGGTCAGTTCTGAATCAGCCATCAGAGTTTGTGTGTGCTGAGTGAACTAAATAAATCAAACTCACCAGATACACATCAGTGTATGGGAGAGATGCTATCCGTCAGAAAATATCAACATAAACCACTGTCTAGTACCTGTTTCAGGCAATAAATAAGATCTAGGAGAAACAGTCCAGAACAGCAATTTCTGACTGAGGCCAACCAAATTCACCAGTCGTACATATCTGTATGGGCAGGATGCAACCAGCGACAAAATATCCACAAAAATCATGTTTCAGTGCCCATTCCAGACAATAATCTATACTCTGGAAAACAGCCTGGAATGCCAACTTCCAAATGAGCCAAACCAACTCAATTTACCAGTCACATATGACTAGATGGGAGTAATTCAATAAGCCATAAACAAACGCTACCACTCATTGTTACAATGAAAAGCCATTTTTAATGTCTGTTACAATACTATGACAGAATCAAAGCAGTCTAAACATTTCAGAAATGTGCCTTTAACTCAGCCCTACCAAGTAACATTTGAAACCATCAAAACAAATTTATTAAACCAACGAAAGTCATACTTGTTTAATTTACTACTGAAAAGAATTGCAGCATGAAGCCCTAATCTTCTCTCTGATATGTAAGTGGGGTAGTGATAAATTTAATAGCTTGGGAGGGTTTAAATGTGAACATTTCAGGCTGTTTATTCCAATTTGATTCAAAACAGAGCGTCAATTTTCATGACAAGGATGCATAGGAAACAGGCATTGAGACCTCCTAAACTGCCCAGAATTTTATTTAAAATCAGAAGAAATTTTCAGTCTATTTTCAGAATAAATTTGGTTGGTTTCACCATCTGGGAAACTGGAATTTCAGACTATTCTTCGAGAATATAGTTTATTGCCTGCAATAGAATGTGGTTTCTGAGAATGTTTGTGTCTTATTATTGCAGGTGAATTTAGTTTGGCGAACTGGGAAATTGGTATTCCAGGCTGTACTGTTTATTGCCCTGAACAGGTAGCAGAACGTGGTTTATGTGGATGTTTCATGGCTTCTGACATCCTTCCCATGTTGCTAGGTCTGGACCTGGGGATCTCTAGCCCTGAATCTATTTTCCAGGGCCCAAGTGTCCATTGGTGCCAAAGGAATTTTTTTCAACTCAACTTAATTGCAGGGAGCAATTTTCAAGGGGGATTGCAGCCAGAAAGGTTAAATCTCCCTTTCTCACATGGCATCAATACCCCTCAGAAATCTTTCTCTCTATGGCAATTAAGCTTAGGAAAAAATCTTTTTCCATTGCAGATTAATTGAAGAATTTATTTTAATTAAGTTTATTTGGATGAGAAATTAATTAGCCGGCTTGCCTCATGTGAAATTTAAATAAATTATTTCTAATATAATAATATTTCTAAGTTTGAATATATAGGTATAAATTAGCATATGCAGTTTTTATGCAGATTTGTGTCCCATAGGCCTGGCCTCAAATCTTTTAAGTGCCAGCAGCAGCCCTGCCTCCTACTGGGTGTAGGACTGTAGCCAAAGATAGCTATGTTTGGGCTGACATACTAGAAATGATTTTTGTAGGCTCTTAATTTTGTGGAATTCTTTGCAGGGTCTTATTTAACAGAAACTATTTAAGGACTAGCAGACCATACTACGCTGAACATGCCTGGTTTTGTATGATCTCAGAAGCTAAGCAGGGTCAGACGTTGTAAGAACTTCGATGGTAGACTGTCTGGGAATACCAGGTAATATGGGCTTTAAGGAGAGGGGTGATAGTTTAATGGAAGAGCACATGGTTTGCATGCTGAAAATCCCAGGTTCAGTTCCTGTCAACTCCAGCTAGGGCTAAGAAAGAACTGTGCCACTGCCAGTCAGTGTCAACAATACTGGGCTAGATGGACCAGTGGTCTGACCCCAGTATAAGGCAGCTTCCTGTGTTCCTAAGGAGGAAGGTGTCTCAAGCGAAAAGAAGAATGACAGCTCAAGGTCTGGTGCAATTCTTCCCCCACCCTATTCTGGGGCAATGTCAGTGAAGTGGAAGGACTTTGGATCGGGTGGATCCACTCCTGGAATGCCCCCTTCTCCCATTATCACCAATGGCGGAGTGGCAAGGGTGGCAGAGGTGGCTGTATCTACAAAGAGGAGGCTTGTGAGGGCAGAACTCCTCTTCACAAGCAGAATGGGAGATCTGTAGGATTACAGCCTAATAGCTACAATGTAGTTTGTGTATAAGATGAATAAGGGAAAGACCATGGAGCCAACAAGAAAAATAAAGAATACACTTCCCATCCAAATATTGATCACATCTCCTTTCTGTCTATTAAAATCAATTACACAATTCCTTGTAATTACATAAATCATAGAGAAAGCAGATGTTCACAATTAGTGCCTATTATTATTATTATTATTATTATTATTATTCCAATAATAATTATAAGCATAAGTATCTTATTTGAAAATTGTCTAACTTGTCGTTTTATTATAAAATAACTTGGTGTTTTAAATTTGTATTTTAAATATGTATTTTTGCATTGCTGCTGTTTTTACCTAGCTTCAGTTGTCCATACTCTGGTAACTTCCAAATTAGATTACTGCAATGCCCTCTACATGGGGCAGCCTTTGAAGACGGTCCGGAAGCTGCAGCTTGTGCAAAATGCGGCAGCCAGATTGATAGCTGGAACAGGGAGGTTTGAGCATATAACACCGATTCTGGCCCGCTTGCATTGGCTGCCTATATGTTTCCAAGCCCAATTCAAGGTGCTGGTCTTAACCTATAAAGCCCTACATGGCTTGGGACCGCAATACCTGATGGAACGCCTCTCCCGACATGAACCTACCCGTACACTGTGCTCAATGTCTAAGGTCCTCCTCCGAGTGCCTACTCCGAGGGAAGCTCGGAGGATGGCAACAAGGGAGAGGGCCTTCTCAGTGGTTGCCCCCCGACTGTGGAATGATCTTCCCGATGAGGCTCGCCTGGCGCCAACGTTGTTATCTTTTTGGCGCCAGGTCAAGACTTTTCTCTTCTCCCAGGCATTTTAACAGCATTTAACAACGTTAAATTTATTTTTAATGGACCCCAGAATTGTTGTTTTAAATGAATACTGTTGTTGTTTTTATACTGTTTTTATGTTTTTTAAAATTTTGTATACTTTTAATGTTTACTATTTTTAATTGTTGTAAACCACCCAGAGCGCTTCGGCTGTGGGGCGGTATATAAATGTAATAAATAAATAAATAAATAAAATATGGTTGAGTTTTTATATTGTATTTTATATTATGGTTTTATACTGTTGTTTTATACTTGAATTGTCTTAATTTTGTAAACTGCCCAGAGAACTTCGGCTATTGGGCGGTATAGAATTGCAATAAATACATAAGTAAAATGGACAGTGTGCTTCATTAAAATGCAGAGATTCTGGGCTTGTATTTAATGCTATCCCTTTTTAGTCTAGGTGAACATAAAACAATGGATAGATTTGATACAGCATCTGATTGATATTTCCAGGGTGTGAAAACCTCCACCATGAGATTAGGCTGATATTGCATATTCAAACACATACAATGATACATTTGTCATTGCTATTGACCTTTATCTCTCCAGTTTCCTGACAACCTTCTACAGTTATTGACATTACAAATACCAGCGACAACGTGCAGGGCAAAGTATAACCTTTCATTTACCTTCATGTCCCTCAAATGACTTGCAAAGGTAGTTTCAACAAAAGCTGCAAACAATGATACTGTTGATTTTTTTTCCCTTAACTTGCTAAAATGTTTTCCATTTTCCTCTTGTTCTCTGAAAATCATGCCAATAACTCACTACAAAGAAAACGATTTCAAATGAATACAGGTAATTAGAAGTGTCAAGAAATCAGCAGAGAGTAGGGTGTCTGCCATCATTTCTCTGGAAAGAGTGCCAGATTCCCTTTCAAAAAGATCTTTGTCATTTTTTTTAATAGAAGGTAATTAATGTAGACTACAGTAAAGTGTACAGGATCCCAGTCACTTGTCTTTCTTTCCTTAGAAAGGGGACCATAAAGATGTTTTGATTTCTAGAAACAATCTTCTAAGGTTATTCAAAAATGACTTTTAATTACAGTAATAGTCCTTTTTTTGTCTTTCATTCTTCTAAAATCAAGAGAGAGAGAGAAATTAGAAAAGGCACATTAATAAGAGTGACAAAAGTGAGGGTTCTCCCCCCTCCTTTTTGTTAGAAAAGAGCCGTGCTAGTTCGGTTCAGAATTGAGACAGGATGATATGGCACAATGGAGAAATCTGATCAAGAGAAAAGAAGCAGTCATCATGGATCCTATCAACTGGGTAGCTCAGGTAATAAATGCATTCTAAAAATGATTTTAAAAGCCACAGTACTTCTGTTACAGTAATTACATACTTTCACTATTATTTGCAAATCTGATTGCATCTATTTTACCCATGATGGTAACAGAACTGATTATTTCATAAACCACACCTCTGAGAAATAAGCAAACACATCTTCAACAGTGTATGAGGTGGGACTTGTTTTTTTTAAAAAAAGACTATTTGTATCCTCGGAAATTCATGTTTCTTTTCAGGAAATACATGAGGCTATTTTCCCCACAGCGGACCAAAATTCAACTCAGCTGAGGACTCACCTGGGGCAAGTGACTCATTCTTAGGCCCAGTTCCTAAGGACTAGCCACAAGCTAGACACTGGTCTAAGGATGTGCTCACCCACGTTTTTCTTTGGATTGCCCCATTTTTTGTGTGAGGGATCTTTGAACCTTCCCCCTCCCCATGTTCTAAAAGCAGTTTGCATTGTGATGATGGGGGCTGGTGAATTGGGGAAGGAGGGGGATAAAGACTTTTTTCCCTAGGGATAAAAGTTGGATCAGGACAAAGAATGATCTTATCATTCAAAGACCCTTGTTGACTGACAAGTCTCCTAATTCTGACACCTTCTGAACAGATATGATCGCAATAAGAGAAATCACCTTAAAAGCTATTTCTTTCAAAGGAATGGTGGTCATAGGCTCAAATGAGATGTGGAGCATTAATGCAATAAAACCAGATATCTTAGTTTAATCCAAATCCCCACTGGGCTCACAGTGCTATTTATTTATTTATTTATTACATGTATATCCTGCCTTCCCTTCCCACCGCTGACAGAACTGAAAGTATACATAGGATTCCCATCTGGAAAGGCCCAGACCTCCTTAATGGCATGTAACAGTTCAGACCATGCCCTCACATATGCAGCCTTCATATTCTTATTCAAATGGTAAGAAGTATGTATTTCCCTTTTTCCTTTTTGAGAAAAAATTGTGATGAACCTTTCCTTTGCTAATTTTAATTACTTCTTAAATTATACAAAATATGCAAAACCATTACAGCCAAGATAGAAATGACTTAACCAAAATCCCCCCCAAAAAACTATACGTTCTCCATATAAAAACATAGATTCAAAATGTAGAGCATTAACTTCCCATTAAAATGCTTCTTCCTTATAAAGGAGTGCTGCTATTCTTTGAATTGTTTGGACTGAGTCTCTCCCAACGGGTATGGTGCTCACTGAACAATAATACAGACAAAATAAAACAAGAAACAGGAGATTAGATTATGATGATGATGATGATGATGATGATGATTAATAGGGCTGTGCTCCCCTCCATTATGGAACCCCAGATCCGAAGCACAGCAGGCCGATCTGGACCTTCAAAGCCTGGTTCCGGAGCAGATCGGGCGAGGTCCAGATCGGCGCAGAGTGGTTTGGAATGGTCCGAAGCGATTTGGACTGTTCCAAAGCTCCGGACCCAGGTAAGTGGAGGGGAGGGGGGCTTACCTGGCACCGCCACCGCCGCAGTCCATGCGGTGATGGCGGCTGAGCCAGGTAAGGGGGCAAGGGGGAGAGGGGCTTACCTGGCTCCGCCATTGCGGTCCGTGTGGCGGTGGATGGAGGAGCCAGGTAAGGGGGGAGGGGGGCTTATTCGGGCCCCATTTTGTTCCTCCTTCCCCACTTATCTGCCTCTGCCGCCAAGGCAAGTAAGTGGGGAAGTGGGGCAAAATGGGCCCCAAATATCGATCCAGACCTCCGGATCTCGCTTCGGATCCAGTTCCGAAGTGGCTTGGGGGAGGTCCAGATCGACCTGAACCGGTTCGGGCCCAATCCGGAGGGTCCAGATCGGGATCCAAATCAGTTCGGGGAGGGGGCTTTCTTGAATTTTTGTTATCAACAAGCTTCCCTAGGCTTGGGGACAAGAAGGTCAAAGCAAAAGGAAGGGGGAAGGACAATGAACACTCTTGGGATATAATCCAATACCCATTTACTTGGGAGTAAGGCCCACTGAAGTCAGAGGGACTTTTATCTCTGAGTAGATAGGTACAGATTTGCACTGTTAACTACTCCTCAAGTATGCTAGCAAGGAACACTAGAAGAACGGTGGCAATAGTAGTAGCAGTAGTAGCTGTCATCTTGAAATTTTCTTTGTACCTTGTTTTCTCCATGCCACTCCTAAAATGAAGCATTTCCTCCCTTTATCATCCTGACGCATTGCATCTAGAGTTTCCCTATAAATACGACCTTCCTGAAGGAATGTTCAATGTTCAAACCTGACGAAAATTTATCCACGTGACACACACAGTGGAAAAAGCCATCACCTTGAGAAAATGCCACCATATGGCACATAAAACAGGAAAACCACCTTAATTGCTCACTCGTACAAGTCTTGGGGGAACCTCACGTGCCGCCTGCCAATTGTTTAGGACTTCCTTCCTGGTAGAGTCAAAGGAGAATATGCAATAAATGTAAATACATTGGTATGTCTTAAATAACCAGGTTTGGATGGTTACACTGCATTTTCTGTAATGCAGATTGTATTGCAATAAAACATATTCATCACTATAATGTGGACAGGGTTTAATCATGCTATCATTAAATGTAAATGTAAGCCAGTATTAAGAGCATTAATAAATGTGAATTCAGGCCACAAACTCAGTTCCATGAGGCATTTCTAATCTTATTGCATAAAGCATTTATTCAGATTAATCAGTTATTTGCTTAGTTATTTAGAGTTCAATAGAGCAAACTCATCTTCACTGTGTTTGATTTATTTAAAACATCTATATACCACCTTTCATTATCTAAATCCTGGGGTTGTTCACAATGACATAAAAACACAGCAATGCAATATAATACAAATCAATAGAAGCATCAGATAGAACAACTAGAACTCAAACTTATTGCTAACAGAATTTTATAGTGCCTGGGTGAATAAAAATGGGTGTTTGCCCGGAACCTAAAATATTACAATGTTGGCACCAGGCAAGTCCTCTGGTAGGGTCCATTCCATAACTGGGACACAACACTTGAAAAGGCCTTTCTCTTGTTGACATCTGCCTCTAACAGGGAGGCTCAAGGAAGAAGGTGTTTAGCAGCTGGCCTTAGAACATGGGCAGGTTGATATAGCAGCAGACAATACCTTCTCCCTTATCAACCCGCTCTTATACCAGCTACTATGAGGTATTAATGATGATGATAATGATGATGATGATGATGATGATGATGATGATGATGATGATATCTCTTTTTCTCGCTCATGGTGGTTTTTCAGACAGACATGATGGGCTTTGCCAGGTCATGCTGTCTTTTACTGATTCAGGAATTTCCTGACTATTGAGCATGTTTCAACTACGGACTTAGCTAGACTTAAGGTTTATCCTGGGATCGTCCTGGGGTTGTTCCTGCCTGCTCCCGGGATATCCTGTGTGTCATTTACATGAACAGGGATGACCCCGGGACGATCCCGTGATAAACCTTAGGTCTAGCTAAGGCCTTTGGCTGCTTTCTGGATGTTGATGTGGATTATCTGAGCAGTTTACAAAGATTAATTTTTTTAAAAAAATACAGTATGCAAAATGTAAAAAACAAACAAACCACAAACAGTCATGAAGACACCATATATCTAAAAACAACTTGAGCAATCAGCAAACTGCAAAACAAATTGAGGATCAATTAAAAACTCATCATGTCCTGCCAAATGCCTGAGAAAAAAGTCTTGACCAGGGCAGGGTCTACACTACTGCTTTATAACAGCTTATGGTGGTTTTTACAACTGTTCGGGCCCAGGACACATTATATATACCATTTTCAAAGTGTTATATCCTCCTTGGTGTAGATCTGGCCCTGGCCTTGAAAAGGTAACAATGTTGGCACCAGGCGGGCCTCAGCAGGGAGGCCTGCCTGGTGCCAACGTTGTTACCTTCTCAGTGGGTCCCCCAAAAGCTGAAGCTCTCTTTAAAGAAATCTTCGGCTATTGCTAGGTACAGTAATGTAATAAAATAAATAAATAAATAAATATTCTAACAGAACTGGCAGTAGCAGGAAAGGGTAAACTTGTGGAACTCTTGAGTTACAGTGGCAGAGATTTCCTTAGGCCCTGAAATATAAGCATACATGAGGCTGCCCAGTGAAGGAGCAGTTTTCCCATAGGTGGTGGCAGTAGTAGGGAAAGGGAATCCCCCATACACCCCAAACTCAGTGCCTCGCCCAAGGGCCCTCAAAACCTGAAGCTGGCACTGGTGGTGAATCTTACCTGGACTGAAAGCAAAGCATGAGCATAGGGTGGCTTTTAAGATCGAGATTGCTCCCCCTGCACATACGCTAGAGAAAAACCAAAACCAAAACACAGATGTAGCCGCTAGACACAGATTTAATGTCTGTTTGGCCCTATGTTCCAAAATTAAACCCAAATAGTCTTCAAACTTTAGCCTCCGTGTCCCCATGTGATTTGACCTTATTATATCAAGTTTACACATTGCATAATGACTGAAGGCTACATGTGTCCATAATACTAGACTGGGGGGAAATAGTTTTAGTAAGTAACAGGAGGATTAGAAATAATATGGAGCCATGGAGATGTGAAAGAAAGAAGTGAACCAATAGAAAACACAGATAATTTTCCTGCGATATAGGACATTTCACTCCCAAATACAGAGTCGGCAACTCTGTAAAACACAATATTTCTCCCTTTTGCTCTTATTAAACATTTTGGTTGGACAGGTCTTTCATAGACTCCCATAGAAACTTTCCTTCACTGTCAATTCATATCCCTGATACACTCCCTGCTACTCTCTACATCAACATCATAATTGCTGTGCAGTATATTGAATATGTCTCATTTAATGTTATATCAATATGTCTGACCTCACAATAAATATTGCTATCCTTGGTCTTTAAATGGTGAGCATGGGTATTCAGGTCAATGGCCTATTAATAGGAGCCAACTATATTCATAAATTCTTAATTACTTTTTGTTGTTTCACACATTTTCCTAGCAGGCATAGTGCTTTCTTCTCAGATTGGAGACTAACTTCGACCAGGGATAGGCAGACATCAGGCTAGTGAGATCTGCTTTGTTTGTTTTTTACTAGAACCCTGTGATCAACCTGGTCCAAAAGGCATATACTGAGAATTAAAGAAGACTGAGCCCAGGAATTTGCCTTGAGTACCAGAACTAAATCTAGCTCCCACTCTTTTTCATATACAAATCCATCTGCTATCTGGAGGGATTTCCTGCTGATGTATACAAGAGCGGAGCTGAGGTGGAGATAGCTTGCAAACCTACAACTTCTGATTACAGTAAACATGTTAGACAACCAGTCTCTTATGAATTGACAATCATCATTAGCATATTATAAAAAGTGGCCACTAGTGAGCTGAATATACATGAATGTAGGAAACAGTGTTCTTGGGCATTTCCCAAGATTAATAGACTGATTTTCCAAAATGAGTTTGAGCAACTCTTGCTTGCCCCAACCTTGTTTGGAAATCACTTACATTCATTTACAATCATACATGCCTTTGCAAAGAACTATACTTTTCAGTAAGTTTTTTTATATATATAATAAGTCCTTGCTGCCGGAACTACTTGCGCTGATCCTTATGGATAGAGGATCAGGCAAAGCTTCTGAGGCCACAGCTAGACCTGGTTTATCCTGGGATCATCCAGGGTTCGCCCCTGCCTGAGCACTGGATCCCCTGTGTGTCACCTAGATGAACAGGTTTGACCCCTGGACGATCCAGGGATAAACCTTAGGTCTAGCTATGGCCTGAGTCTCTTCTTCATTAGTTATTACAACTAACTCAAAACAAAGATGCCACTTCCTGATATCATCTCGCAGTAGCTCCACCTACATTGGAGTGTGCCCGCCCCCTGTCATGCAGCCATTAACATCCTGGTCTGGGTTAAGTTTGGCCCTTGAGGCCAAAATGGTTCCACACCCCTGATGTAGCTGGACAGAAGTTAATTTATTCTAACATAGTGCCCACATCTGAAGTTCATGCATCTCAACATGGAGAAGATATGCCAGTTCTCCCTTTGGATTTAACACAACATGGGAGCAGAGAGTGCCCACTAGCCCAATCCCTGGTGTTGCCTATGTTAAGTAGTTCCTCCTCCTGGTGGAACTGCTTAACAAATCATCAGGGATGGGCAGCTTTAAGGCTTCCACATGAACAGGAGTCCTGTACAATTGGGGTTCCAGGGTGCGGAAACATTCAGGCATACAGCTGTACACACTAAGGCCTCTTCCCTGCAGACATTGATGCTACATGTGTGGATGACCAGGGGAAGGGTGACTTGGTGCACACAGAGTCAAGGTCAGAGCTGCTCAGTGAAGCCCTATTCCCTGCTCCGCCATTGCTCTATGTGGGAGAAATAACTCTTGAATAGGAAGCAAAAAAGAAGGACAAGTCAGTGGTGCTTCCTCAACTCATCCAGGTAGATAGAGATTCAGTTCCCTGAACCAAGTTAGATTGATGAACAGGCACAAAATTTCAGTCCTTATGTGGAATCCAAGAAAGTGTTCAGAATTGGCTCAGCAAAAGGTTATTGCAATGCCCAACTGGATTTTCTTTCATGTTCTTGAAACAATTAGAGAAACATTCTGCAAGCAATCATAATATTTTACTGGACAGTTCTTGCTTTAATTTGTGATATTTCCAAATACATTAAACAATCACGCCTAGAATGTAGTGAGAAAATATGTTTAATTTAGTATTACTCTGAATATATGTGAGCAAGAGGAAGTGATAGGAAAATCCTCCTTAAACAACAATTCTTAGAAACTCTATTCTATTTCCTCTATTCTTGCTTTTAAAAATGTGAAGGCATTTAACCAGAATTATTTATTTTCTCTGAGCACAGCCATCTCTCACAGATTCCCAAAACTGCAAAAAATAAAATAAAATCATTTATTTTAGCAATTCATGTAAAATTACATTCAGTTTGGGTTATATCCAATGGAGGCTTCCCACTAGTGAAATGCATTTCCACTCATGCAAGTTGGGGTACCCAATTCTCTTGGATTCCCCAAAAACTGCTCTTCCAGATCCAGAGACCCTCTGGAACAGTATAAGATATGGCATGGAGGGCTAGAGTAGGTTGGAAGAATCATCAAAAATTGGTTATCCCACCTTCCACTAGCACAAAGCAACCATTGGATACAACAATCCTTTATCTTCAGAGCTGTTTTACCTCAGAATATGAGTTCAGATTATGGCATTGTGTGTGTGATTTTATAGTGTTGATTTTATTGTAACTTTAACTGTATTGTTATCATTATTGTAAAATGCCTAGAGAAATTTAGTTTATGAAGTGTTTCATAATTTTTTTAAAAAACCAAATAAATACAGTAATGTAGCCTTCCCTAACTTGGTGCTCTCTAGATGTCTTGGATTAAAAACCCCATTATTCCCAGCCAGCATGGCAACTGGCTGGTTAAGGATGATGGGAGTTGCATTCCAACACATCTAATGGGCACCAGGTTGGGAAGGCTGTATAGTAAGATGGAGGAGGAGGAGGAAGTCAGTACCCTCAAAACTGTATGTATCCAGCCCACATGCCTCAACATTTACTGAAAGAAGTTAGGGAAACAACCAGTGGGTTAGTATAACAGAGAGAGAGAGAGAGAGAGAGAGAGAGAGAGAGAGAGAGAGAGAGAGAGAGAGAGTGCTAGGATGCATTTAACAGGAAATGGAAAAGAGAGGAGGAACTAACTACTGTTAGTTTTACCCTACCCTGTGCCTGCTTACCCTACCCTGTACCTGTTTGCATTCTCTTCCCCTCCTTATTGTTTTACTATGATTTTATTAGTTTGTAAGCCTATGCGGCAGGGTCTTGCTATTTACTGTTTTACTCTGTACAGCACCATGTACACTGATGGTGCTATATAAATAAATAAATAATAATAATAATAATAATAATAATAATAATAATGGGAACAACTCCAGTTGGTATACAATTTAAAGTACGTCTAAGCAGTAGAACAGTAGAGGATAAAATCCAGTAACTGAGAAAGATAATGGTGAGTTTTTAGTCTCTGTCAAACATGTCTCTGGACACATGGTCCTGGGATGCAAGTGCAGGACATGAGCACTATTTTAGTGAAAAGGCAGGGCATTTAATTAAACAAGCAAATTATATATATATATATATATATATATATATATATATATATATAGGCTTCAGCCCCTGTCAAAGAGCCTAGCAATGGAGCTACTCTTGTTATGAGGGCAGAAGGCTTGTTTTTGCATCTTCCCACCTCAATGTACACAGCTATGTATACAAGGAATAAGGCAAGCACATAGACATCACAATGTACCCTGTCTATAGTAGAGGGACACCATATGGGCATATAGGAAATATGCTCAGACCTGCTCCCATCTGAAATGGCCCTTTGTGCTGCTCAGAAGTCTGCACTAAGGAGGAAGAAAGAAGATGGGGCTTTCTTACACTGTACTCGAAGCCTACTGTGCCAACGCACATTGGGATCCCTCCATGCACTGCTGTGGTGAGAGTTACTTGTGCATTTCTATGATGTAAGTCATTTGTTATATAACCAAAACCATTGCGGGGGCAAATACACAATGACTTCCAACATTAGTGGATTTTCAATTAATCGTATCAGTGTAACAGCACAATATAATAGCGCTGGGCCGACATATTTTCATAAATGGAGGATGGGGTGTGTCAAAATGCCCTCTAAAAAATGGATTACTAATCCGGGAGTGGGTGCATTCCAAGAATTTGGGTGGGGAGATGATTTACCTTTAAAGATGAGGTGGCAAAGGGGTTCTTTCTTTTAACCCTGTCTCCTCACAAAAGCCTTGTCATTGCTTCAAGCTGCAGCTTGGCTGGCCTTTGTAGCCTGGCTGTGTTCCTGGGGCAGAATGCCCATGGGAATGATGCAAGATGGATAAAAAGAATCAGGAGTAGAGCACTTTTGTTAGTTGGGCAACCAGATATAAAGGAGGACAGGCGATTTTTACACATACAGCAAATCATGCTGGGATGAGGAAAGCTGCACCTATTGAAATGTCTTCCTCCCCTCAAACTATTTTAAAGGAACCATAATCCTATCGTCCTCTGAAAGCGAATATTACTTTACTGTTGTATAATGGATCCTTGCCCTACAAGTACTTGCATCAAAGATACTGATAAATAATAAATCGATAACTCAATTCAAGAGATTCTCTTTTACAGTGAACCCTGCTACTTTTATATCAAGGCAGTATATTATTGCTGTTGTAAATGTATGTTTTATTTGTTGATACCCATTCAACTTATTTCTGTGCAAAAGAAAGTGCTGAAAAGAAATAACAGGGACTATTGAATAAATATATAGTTACAAAACACACCGATACCTCATTCCCATAAAGATAAGTTTCATTCATATATATATATATATATATATATATATATATATATATGAAGACATTTTAAAAAAATTAATATATGAAACCAGTCTTTCCTTTTTATAAGAAACCCTTGAAGCCACCCCATAGAAGACAAATGCAGATACAAAAATACAGAGAATATATTCTGGTGATAACATAGTATTGAGTCTCAACACATCTGGGATTTTTTTTTCTGTTGTTGACAAGGATGAAAAGATGCTTTTTAAAATAATAATAATAATCCATATATGAAAACAAAGGCATATGAACAGAATTCTGGTTGTTTTTCTATTCATCTAAAATACATTCAATTTACATCTTGGTCGATAACATATTTTTGCATGCAAACCTCTGTCTGCTTATAAATAAACCTCTAAAGGGAAAGAAATACATACATATCCTGATGATCTAAAACCCATCCTAAGCTATCCCCATCTTGTGTCACTGCCTAAGTCATGCAAATTACACCAAAGCTGCCAGTTGACTAAGATTAATGACACTGCGCCAGCTTCTTTGTTTCTCTCTGCGGCCGTTTAGTGTGAAATACTATCCAAAAACATTATCTATCCTCTATTAATCCCACAAATTTGTTCACACCATGCACATTGTTTAGGGCAATTTACAACAGGAACATACTGAGCACAATTGCATTTAATTACTTGGGTTCTAATTACATTCATTAAAGGCTAATAAAATAAATGAAACAGCTTTAAAAGCTTCTGCAAAACACATGGGTCTTGTCTCCCTCATGAAACATACAGTAGATGTTTGATGTGAAACACATACATGTGTCTACCTTTATATGCATATCGCAGCATGCACTATACAGAGAGTGTATATGAGGCACATATCTAGAGAGCTGTGCATAGAGATCCCAAATGTGGCAGCATTCTGCTGATGAATATATTTATATTACCAGCTATTAGATTCCAGGAGCCCTGGACTACTTTTAAATTCTCTTAAGAGAGAAATACCAGTTTTATAACTAAAGACTGATCCTTCTAATTATTTCCACCTGTATTAGAGAGTGGATCTTGCCT
The DNA here is from genome assembly GCF_023053635.1 of Elgaria multicarinata webbii. Taxonomy (NCBI): domain Eukaryota; kingdom Metazoa; phylum Chordata; class Lepidosauria; order Squamata; family Anguidae; genus Elgaria; species Elgaria multicarinata. Next base: position 135,721,940 of record NC_086172.1, on the reverse strand, counting down.
TTAATTGTTTCTTTTATCTACACGGCAGATGATGTCAATCAACCTGGGTTTTAAAAAAATCAACACTCTCCAAAACAGTACATGTCCTTTGTTTGAATGGTGCCCCCAATTATACTTCGTTAATGTTCAGTTTTGCTGGGGCTTTGGTTGGCTTTTTTCTTGAACAAGCAGGGAAGAACCCTAAGGAGCAAACAAATAAAACCATACATTCTAAGGACTGGTTCCCATTTTACATGACTGGCACAACGTTTCTTCCCACCCCAAAGAAGTGAACTGTAAGAGAAAAGGAGATCCTTCGATATGCAGGGTGTGTTTGCAAAATGTGTAAACTTAGCATGATACTTAAGTTATACACACACACAACACTTCCATAACATGAAAAAAGCATAAAAAACCCCACCACAAATGGATTTCTATGTCTAGGCACATACATTTATTTCTCTATACTTGTAGTGTTCACTTGCTGGGAAATGTGCCTTATGTGTACACGTGAACAACCATGTCATATATGACAATTTACATATGATTTTCAAGGGGCTCATTTTCACCAAGCAGGATATTCCACTATGAAAGTGGTATGAAAGCGTTATATAAAAGGCAGGAGCCACACTACTGCTTTATAGTGGTACTGAAGTGCACTGACAACTGTTGGGGCCCATGACACATATCATATAGCGGCCGCTTTCATACCGCTTTCATAGTGTTATATCCTTCTTGGTGTAGATGTGTCATGGGCTCCAACAGCTGCCATGGGCTCCAACAGAGGTGTCCCTAGGGAAGAACCCTGAAAAATGACAGAAGAGGCTAGAGAGTTATGATGAATGAAGAACAGTTTCAGAGTTTTTGTTTGTTTTCTGCTCAGCTGGCACCCAAGTCACAGAAAGTGCAATAGGATGGGTAGGTGATGGATGTGAAGCATACAGTGGCAGAGGCAAAAGGACCTGAACATCGAGCATTTCCCAAGCAAGCACCCAAAGCTACAACCTCCCAGGTCCCACGGACTCCACCAAACTCTTTTAATATTCCTGCTCCTTGGAGAGAGAACAAGCAAAAAGCACTGAACACTGGATCAGTCCTGTGGTATTTTACTTTAACATCCCTCCCACTAAGCACTGGAATTGGAGAGCCATGGTAAAATCATTCATTGTAATTAGAAGCTAGAGATTCCAACTACAAAATGACACCTTCTTTCCCTCTCCCCTTGTTGGTGTTTTCCCTATATGGACGGCTCAGGGAGAAATGTATCAATTTTTGGAGACACAGGGCCTTGCTAGACCTACCTAGTAATCCGGTGGGGAGTAGGGGCGAGGCCGCACTGCAGCTAGCGCGGGCCGTCGCCCCTAGCTAGACGTAACACGCAACGGGGTAAGGGAAAGCCCCATCGTGTCAGCCATTTTTTTTACCTTAAAAAGGCCATGTGCACAGGAGCGCACCAACGAAAAGGTAAGTCTTTTTTAAAAATAATAATAATAAATGGTTCCCCACTCCCCCTGCCCCCGATTTCCCCCCCACAATGTCTCATGCCCCCCCGCCCGCTCGCTTGCCCATCCACTCGCTTGTCTGTCCGCCTGCTCACTTGCCCGCCCGCTTGCTCGCCCGTTCACTCGCTTGTCTGTCTGCCCGCCTGCTCGCCCGTCCGCTCGCCATGTCCGCCCCCTGCTTGTTCGCCCGCCCACCCGTCCCCTGCTTGCCATGTTCGATGCCCCCTCCGCCCCCCCTGGCTGCAATCTCCCCACCCTGGCTCCGCTCTCCCCCCCATCTCTCCTGCTGGGTCCGCTCCCCCCTGCCCCCATCTCTCCCCCCCGGCCCGATGGGCACAGTGCTCGGGTTTTCCCACCTACTTGTGAGTAAGCCACATAGCTGGGAAAAGCCACGGAACCAGCTCAGCCCGGGCTGCGGAAAAACCAGGCCACAAGTGGATCCGGTTATCCCGGGTCAAGGGAGGGTTTAGCCCGGGCTGACCCCGGGATCCTCTGTGCGTCATCTGCATGCACAGGGGTAAGCCCGGGTATCAACCCAGGCTAAACCTTCGTCTAGCAATGACCACACTGTATGTTGCTGTGCCCCTCTGAATCCTGGATATTCAGGAGTGTTCATTTCAGATTAGGTCAACTTCAGAGGAGGCCCTCTTTGATTTGGACATCTCCCAAATCTGTCTGAATCAGCTCAATTAATTCCTGGATTTGGCTGAAATTTGACCCATAATTCTCATGCTTACCATAAAATGTGCAAATGTGAACTTGTCAGGCTATGTATTGACGTGATGTTTCACATACTTTATTTACCAGTTAAATAAAGCTAGAGATTCTGTAGAGAAAAAGAATAATAAGCATTGGGTCAACATTTGCTCCACTATCTACAAAAGGGTAAAGTCTATTAAGTGGAAGGAATTGCCTGAGTTCTAGCTTGAACTGACTAAACTAAGGCCTTTGCTAGACCTACCTGATAATCCGGTGGTGAGGAGGGGCCAGCCCATGCTAGAAGTAGCGTGGGCTGTTGTTCCAATCCACATGTCAGATGAGACAGGCTGCAGGAAAGCCCCATCGCGCCCGCCATTTTGTTTGTCATGTTAAAGGGCTGGTTGCGCAGGAGCGCACCAGCAGCAAAGGTAAGTCTTTAAAAAAAATCGTTCTCCCCAATCCCCCCCTGCCCCGACCTCCCCCCCTGGCTCCGATCTCCCTGCCCCCCGGCTCCGATCTCCCTGCACCCCCAGGCTCCAATCTCCCTGCACCCCCAGGCTCCAATCTCCCTGCACCCCCTGGCTCCGATCTCCCTGCCCTGCCCTGATGGCCGCAGCACTCCTCTGGAGCGCTGCACCCCATCCACCACTTTTCCTGGCTACTTATGAGTAATTGCGGTAGCCGGGAAAAGCGGCGGACCAGTCTACACGCTCACGGTCTCGGCCTCAGCCTGAGACCGCGGGAAATACTGGGCTACAACTGTAGCCAAATACCCCAGGGCAAGGGAGGGTTACCCTTGCCTGACCCAGAGATCCCCTGTGCGTCATCTGGACATACAGCGGCGAGTCCGGGGTTCACCCCGGGTTAAACCCTGGTCTAGCAATGGCCTAAGTATCAGTGAGTTCTGAGCATGCCAAACTGAAATAAATGTAACGCTCCAAGGTGAGATCCAAGTGTGTTAGAATGCAGTCAGTCAATAGTATCAAGATCAATTTTCACAATCAAGTCATTATTCAGCAATTGTGAAAAAAGCGTAGCTAAGTTTCACTTTTAGCTATTTCCAGAACTTTCTTTGGATGATCATATATACCTTCATCCACTTTTGTCATACTATCACAAATTACCCTAGATGCAAGTATTTAGGAAAAATATGGGGGGACGGATGACAACATGAAGCTGATGTTGCATTTCAAAATGTAACCTCAAACTAACTGAAAATATTTATATCCCCCACTATGGTAATAAGGCCAAGCCTGTCAAATCCAGGCCAAGATCATGGGCACCTTTTTCCGAAACTGTAGTCAAGTGTTAAATGTGGGGCCCACTACAGGACACAAACAAAGCAGTAGGCTCTGGAGGTAGGCAGAGGTGGAAGAATGGAACAGTGGTTAAGAAGTAGAGGCTGAAGTAAGAAAAAGAATATGAGGCTGGAAACTATAGGCAGACAGCTAGAGCCTCAAACAGTGAACAGTCAAAGTTCCCGATCTGTTGACCAAAGAAAGATCAAAAGCCTCACTGTACCCAAAAGGGACACCAAGTGCTCATCACACATTGACCATATGGCCCAAAAGATTACCACTGATTACTTATTTGTTTAAGTAATGCTGCCTTTTTGAGAAATCATTCAAACTGGTATACTAAATTTTAAAAATAATACTCAATAAAATTACGGTTAAAAACAATGACATAATTCTCAGACATAGCAGCATAAAAGCCTAATAAATTCAAGGCAAAGACAAACCTTTAAAAGAAGCATATTTAAAACCATTCTAGCTCTACATCCCCCAACAAGCCATTAAGATCAAATACATCAGAGTATTAAAATAATAAATCAAGTAAACTTCTTACTTGGGTAGTCTTTCAGAATGGCTTTATTCACTAGTCAACTTTTCAGCATAATTAATATATTTATTAAGATCCCATAATTGTATCGTTCTCATTCCATTTTGAGAAGCCCCTTGTTCAAATACAAAGGAACGGGTTAAGAGTCATGCAAATGTAGATCAGGAAGAAAATGTCTGATTTGACACAAGGTGACCATTTTGCTTAGGAAAACAAATATCAGAAGAACAATTCCCACATCTGGGAAATAAAAGTTTGCATTATGTTGGGATTCATGGCAGGGTTAACTCCCAGTAACAGAGTTGCATAGCAAAGCTCTATGCCTAATAAAAGAAGCATCATTCACATTTCAGAATTAATAGGAATATATATTCTAATTAATTGACAGGCAGAATTGTTGATAGAACTATGATGCACATCTCTAGTTCCCAAAGCAAGCAATCTGAAAGAAAAGCTGAGGAAAATTGCTGAGGCTTAGAGTTTGTTAAATGTATATCATACAGTTGTGAAAACAATCTTTTGAGCTTTACATATCCTATATTTATAAGCCTTCTATTTCACCTGCAAAATAAAATGAATCAAAGCTTACATTTAAATTTCAAAACTACAACTTCCAGAATAAAACACTGTTTATACTTCGTACTATTTTGCAGCACTTAAACTATGCTTGACTCTTTAGAACATTTAACAATTGCCCACAATTACTGGGCAAAAATTTAACCTGCACAGTTGCATCAGTTGTAAAAGCCTGAGCAAAATATACCAAAGAGTTATGTCCAAAGATGAATCAGAGGGTGTTATTCAACTGTGTCCTAGTGCTAAACCTAACGGTGCTGCACTAGGGAAAACTAACTAGCGCTTGCCAGGGCAATGGAAAAAAATAGTTACCTTTTGGCAGCAAATTTCTGCTTCCCCCATTGCTCTAGCAAACGCTAGTTACACTGCACAAGCGCCGATTTATGCCAGCATAACATCATTAGTGCCAACACTGGGGATGCTACCCAGAACAGCTTCCTAAAACAGAAAGACTTACAAAAAACATTTGATTAACATTTGCATATATTTTAAAACAATAATTATTGGGAATTACTCACAGAAGTATTTCAGTTCACTGAAGCCAACCTATTTTGTTTTTCATAAATAGATGTTTAAAAGGTTAAGGGCTTAACCAACCTTTATATGCAAAGGAGTGTAACAAAGAACTGATGGCAGCATATATATTTTAAAGAGAAAACACACTTTGGGACAGGACAAGTTGGAATACAGAAGCAAAGCTAGGGGGGAAAAGGCTTGTCTTGCAAGGTGCTTTGGAAGGAACCCAATTGGTTGCAGGGAGAGGGGGCGCTTAATCCCTTCCCTGCCCACCACTTTGCCACTCCAAATCACCCATACTTTTCACCTACAGGGGTCCATCCTACAGGGGTCCATCACGTGTTTGGTCCCACATGGTGGCAAAGCAGTCCAGAAAGCTTAAAGATCAGCTCTGATAACGTTAAGTGATACCATTAGCATATTAAAAAAAAATAACTTTGCTCGAATGCAAAATGGAAAGGAGAAAGGACCTCTATCAGAGAGAGAGAGAGAGAGAGAGATTAGAGATTTAGTTAGGTATTTTAATGCTTAGAAAAACAATATGAAGCACTCATCAAGATAGGGCATAAACTGAAGATCAGGCTCTTAATTAAAACATAACATAAAGATAAACAATTAAAACACAGTTAAAAGCACAGCAGTGAAAGAAATAATCAGCAAATAAAAACTAAGGGAGCATTTTATGTGCACAGGTAGAGCAGTGTGGTCAATTCTGCGGGCTCCATCACACTAGAGTTTTATTGCATTCTCATCATGCCTTGTTACAGCATGACACTCAGATGACGTTGTGCTTGTTCTGCAGATACCCCACCTCTTCCCTTCCCTTTTTCATGTTTTCCTAGAGCGAGGAAAGTCTGTATTATTTTCCCCAAACGGAATTAAAGTGCCCTTCAGCCCCTGGGTAGTGCTGTCCTCTTGCTATTTCCTTTGTTGGGGGTGCATGCTTCGAAGGGAGACCTTGCTGACGAAAGGGGAGGGTGAGGCCGTTCTCATCCAGCACCATGTCGGTAAATCGCTAGACAACAAAACAAAAGCGAGGGGGGAAGAAGCCCACACCCATCACAATGTTACAACCAATGAACTGGAGGTGGGAGGAGATAGGGTGGGGCAGGGCGGGGTAGAGTGGGAGAGCAAACAAGCGAAAGGGAGATTTCATCAGTATAATGCAGTTCCACAAACCCACATAAAAGGGGCTATTAGCTTGATGCACTGATGAAACACAGCTAGAAATTAGGGGTGTGCATGGACCCCCCCCGCTCCACTTCTCTTCCAGATCCGCAATTTGCAGATCGGGCCACTTCGCTCCGCCCCCGCTCCGCCTATGTCCGCTCCGCTCCGCTGCGGAGCTCCGGATCCGGATCGGAGCTCCGTTTTCCCCCCCATAGGCTTGCATTAAGCTAAAAAAGTATACAACTTTTTTTCTGTTAAAGTTAGAAACCTCAAGTTTGGCACCATGACACCTCATGGAGGTATACACACGCACGCCAAGACTCAAGGCAATCCCATCATCCCCTGATTTTTGGGGAATTTATGAAAATCGGGCACCCCATTCACACCTTTCGATAGCTCCGTCAATTTGCACATTAGAAACCTCAAACTCGCCACCATGACAGCTTATCCAGGGATACACATGCACGCCAAGACACAAGGCAGTCCCATCATCCCCTGATTTTGGGGGAATTTATGAAAATCGGGCACCCCATTCACACCCCTTTCGATAGCTCCGTCAATGTGCACGTTAAAAACCTCAAACTCACCACCATGATAGCTTATCCAGGGATACACATGCACGTCCAGACTCAAGGCAGTCCCATCATCCCCTGATTTTTGGGGAATTTATGAAAATCGGGCACCCCATTTGCAGACATGGACTGTTCTCTGACATTTGGACAGATAAAAAAGGGAAGTGGGCACACTCACAGATGCCATCTAGACCCACAATCATGCCAAGGTACAAGGCAATCCCATCATCCCCTGATTTTTGGCGGGGCTTAAACCTGCAGACAGCTCAATGGGGCCATTTCAAAGGAAATGTCAACATGCCATGAATTGGGGAGTAGAGATAAACCTAAATGAATCTTCTTCCACACTTGAAAAATGGATTTGGAACTTCCAAAACTCTAAGTGAGCGCAGGAAGGACTTCTCCCCTGAGTCAAAGCCAGACACAAACCATCCCTGCGAGGCGGGCAGGGGAGGAGGGAGGGAAGGCAGGCAGGCAGCAGACATTTCTGGGGGCATAAAGAAGTGAGCCAAGGATAAGCCAGTAATGCATATAAAATGGAATAAATAAATAAATAAATAAATAAATAAATAAACAAACAAAGGAGGGGTGGAATTAAAAGCAGCAGTGTTGCTGAATAAACAACAAGAAGAACTTTTTTAAAAAGGCTATATCTGTCTTTTACCAGTAATAAGGTGTGTGTGTGTGTGTGTGTGTGTGGACGTGCCGAGATGGGGAATCATCGGCCAATTTAACTGGTCCTGTCTAAGAACCAGTCTTTTAAGAAGCAAAGCTCTCACTTCAACTCATGATAGGCGTTGCTCCACCGGGTTACTCTCTTTGGAGGGCTCTGATGGCCTTCCAGGTACAGGAGAGAGTGAGGGCACATCCACATGCCCTAGGGGAGCTCATCCCCTTGCACCACATCTTTTCAGTTGTTCCCCAAAGTTAGGGTGGGTAGCAATGCTGTGTTTCTATCTCTTATTATTGGCTTAGTATATGATTTCAGGTTGTGTTTGTGCATTTGGTGGGGCTACTGTTTTAAAAAAACACTGGGAAAAGTCCATTCAGACTAAGAAAGAGAAGTTCCTAGAATCCCAAGTTACCCGTTTTGCCTATCCCCTCCTCCAACTTTGGGATCATGTGATCATGACCGGGAGTTGACTCTGCCCCTCAGCCCTTCGAAAAGGTAATCTTTTCCCCGCCTTTACCCTACTTTTTAAAAAATTCTAGCAAGCGAACCGCACCACGCAGAGAGCTGAGAGTAGGCTCAAAATGACCCCCAGCCATGACTCTCTAAGCACAAGAAGTTTCAGAAAGATAGCTTCAAAAACAACACAGTTATCCCCTTTTCTTTTCCGCAATGCAATCCTATGGGCGAAATGTTTCAAAATGGCGATCGGATCAGTCCGCGGAAAGAGAAGCGCTCCGAAAATGGCCGCTTCTCTTCGCCTTGCTTCTAGGGGTCCCCGGTCCACTTCTACTCTGCCTCTGGGCAAGGCAGAGCAGGCCAATTCGCTTCTGCTTCTACGCTTCTAATCGGAGTGGAGCACATCCCTACTAGAAATCACAGAGGAAAACCGGGGGTGGGGGGAGTAGGTGTGATGGAGCCCTGTGAGTTCTGGATAGTAAGAATGACTGGGTTTGGATATGGCTTTAGACCTGCTTTCGAGGTCAAGGTGTTAAACAAGGTCAGATTATCCATGGGTACTCCAGAATATGATGGATTAGATGTGGCCAATAGCAATCCAGTATAATAAACAAACAAACACCACTTACCTACATGACACATTGAACAACAGACCTTACATTTGTATCAAGGCTCAATCCTTTCATCTATTTTCAATGCCAGAATAAACCCTGAAATATATTACTAAGGCCTTAGCTAGACCTAAGGTTTTTCCCGGGATCATCCCGGGGTCGTCCTTGCCTGCTCCCGGGATCCCCTGTGTGTCATTTACATGAACAGGGATGACCCCAGGACGATCCTGGGATAAACTTTAGGTCTAGCTAAGGCCTAGGTTTGATAAAAGTCCTAAAAGGGTGAGGAGTGCCTTTCCCTCCCTTGAAGATGGAATGGCTTCCTATTGAGTGACTAGTGTTCTCAAATCAAGTGTGAGGTGTGGGATTGCCTTTTCTGCTCCAGGAGCAACATTTGAGGCCCTATCCGCAACAGAGATCCCTCATCTTCCTTTCAACATCTTGGGATAACAACAACAGGCTGTCATTTAGCTGGATAGAAGAGTTACTGCAGGTAATTTTGTTAATTCTGTTGCACTTGATACTGCTGTCTTTGATATCTTAAAAGCTTCTGCAGTAAGTGCTACTGTACATACTTGAGCAATGATGCAAAGAAGACATCTTGAAACTTTCCTCACTGATAGAAGTAAAATCAATGCCAACCCACAAGTGATGTCCCCCCCCCCATGTCACTAAAATGAAAATTGACTTGATATGTAATATAAGTCTTTTAGTGTCTGGCACCATAGGGAATCACACACGTTTTATGCCTTTATGTACTTATTCACTTCAATAATCCTCCTATGTTATTTTTGGTTTATTTTGGCTATTTGTCTGAAAAATGGGTAGCTAAACAATTCTATTGAGAACATTAGAGCAACCAGTACTATTTATGTCCTCTTTTAAAATATAGGCTTTAAATTCATATATCTAGAATTTTCCAGCCTGCTAGATTAGGGCAAGTTCCCCCCACCACTACTCCTCCCTGCCCAATCAGTATGGCTTGAGTTAGATTTAAAAACAGGTCCCAGAGGTTGACAAATGGATTAAAGTAGAACATAAATTCCTTATGTCACCCAGTCCCTTAAACCTTGATGTCAGTAACATTCCTAATCATTCCATTATTATAAATGTCAAATATGCTTTACATGTGTTAAAGGGACTGTAGGAAGTGAGAGCCTTGCTAAAAGAAAAAAGACTTACATGAGGCTGTGTTTTTAAACTATATATTCAAATGAAACCAGTTTCTTTCTCCCCGCCCTTTACACACACATTTTCCTGAGTGATAGGAAGTCCTGGAAAGCCTTTGCAGGATGTTCTTCAAATGAGGAAGCTCTGGATTCTTAAAGAATCTAATGAATATACTGGATATTGGGCGGTACAGAAATGCAATAAATAAATAAATAACAAATTTCTTAGTTGAAAAGGGGAGCAAGCATCCGATCCAGGCAACACATTAGCTGTAGTAACAGTGCTGCCCCCAAAGCTAACAGACACAAAGCAAGCCAGGCAGCCTATGCTTTAAGGGTGCAATGCTGGCTGGGGGATGCTGGGAGTTGTAGGACTTTTTTTCTGTCTAAACATACATAGTCCCAAGGCATGGTCTTAAGGTACATGAGGCTGAAGCTAAGAGCTTTATCACACCAGCGTTATACTGTGCAATCACTGTGAATTGCGTGCAAAGGACTCCGAAGTTTTCCAGCTTATAATCTGCTTTTATTGTGAAGTACTCCCATGCATCCTGCTTTAATTGCACTTCTTAACCAAAAGAAGTGCAATATTTTGCTACTAGTTTTCGAGCATATCATTTGTTTTCCGAGCAGTCACTGGGGTGCAGGAGCAGGATTTGAAGAAAAATTAAACAAATGCTTACATCTGCATAAGTTTTAAGGATAAAGACATCAAAATTGGCACAGTAATAGATATTAAGGAGAGCTTTAAGCATACCAAATTTGAATCCGATTGGGTCATCCGTTGATTTTTTATGATTTTTTTACATTCCCCCCCTTAAACCCATTTCCTGGTATGCAAAGGATCTAGCTGCCCGGTAGCAACAACAACAGCGACAGCTTAGTGCTGTAGGGGATAATTCGAGGGAAACAGGTACGTGGGATGAAGCTCCAGGAAGGTCTGGGCCGGGTCAGTGCTTGGAGGGGAGACTACTGGGAACCACATGTAGCCACCTTGAGTTTCACAATGGAACCAGTGTGGTGAAGTGGCTAAAGTGTTGGACTGGGAGTCGGGAGATCTAGGTTCTAGTTCCCACTCAGCCATGGAAACCCACTGGGTGACTTTGGGCCAGTCACAGACTCTCAGCCCAACCCACCTCACAGGGTTGTTGTTATGAGGATAAAATGGAGAGGAGGATTATGTACACCACCTTGTGTTCCTTGGAGGAAAACAAGGTGGGATATAAATGTAAAAAGAAAAAAGAAAGAAAGAAAGAAAGAAAGAAAGAAAGAAAGAAAGAAAGAAAATGTAATAAATAATTAAATAACAAATATTGTACCCTAAGACTCTCAGCTTAAACCTAGCTGTTTCCTGCCCCCTACCCAACTGCAGTTTCACAAATAAACCCATTGCACACCATGGGTCTTCCTTCTAAGTAAACATTCCTAGACTGGGATTCACCACACAGTAACATATCAGTAGATAGAAGAACTTTTATCTTTAACTATATGATTTTATTTATCATGCTCCCAATTATTTGCCTTAATTTTGGGTAATCCTGATTTCTCACACAGATAGATATTATTCCTAAATGGGAATGCGGAGGATAATAAACCACAGCAGATGATGATCACAATGGACCTGTTCAGATGACACCCTAAACCCTACTGGGTAAGCCTTTTTGGTTAAGCTGCAGGGTTTAGGGTGCTTTGTGCAATGAATTTTCCTAAACCCTATTCACTTTGTAACCACATTTAGACCATCTTCACTAACCTTGTACTGCAGCAGGGTTAGTGGCACTAACCATGGCTTAAAGTGTGTTATGTGATCCCGCCAGGGTTAGTGGGCCGGAATCATAGAGCTCACCAGTAAGAGCGGCCTAAATTGCCTAGGCTGCTCTATCCAGCAAGCTTGATTTCTGCTGCTGATTGCTGCTGTGGCCTCCAGTGGCCACCAGTGTAAAGTATAGCAGGTGGTCATCTCAAAATGGTGGCACAAACAGGACAGCACTGCAGGGCCACAAATGGCTTTGAATCCGCCAGTGACCGTCCTGGCTGGTGAGAGAGGGTGATGAATGCATATTCCTGAACAGCGTGTGTCCTCTTCAGCAATGGAGGTGGCAATCATCAGCATCAAAGCACTTGGCATAAAACAAATAGCTAAGGAGGGAAGAAGCGGACCTAAAAGGGGGGCACTAAGGGGCTCATAATGCAAGGTATGCTGAGATACCGGGTGAAGCATTCAGAGGACTCAGGAACTCAACAGAAATGTTTGTGGTTAGTGTGTGGTTTAGAAAACTGGGAAAAGGGCAGGGTGACAACACGGCTTGTGGTTAGTGCTAACCCCAGAGAACCACAATTTCGCTAACCACAGACACTGAAATGTCATCTGAACAGGCCCAATCTTTGTTGGGCCTGTACAGTCAACACACTATGCCATAATTAGGCCACTAACCTTTTTGCAGCAAATGGTTAACAAGTGTGTTTAAACCATGGTTATGTAGCCACCATGGTTAAGAATGGTTCACACAACACGCTAAGTCATAATGTTTAGCTCAACATGCTTAACCACCATGGCTTGAACATGGTCATTATCTTTTAAGAGAAAACTAGGAAATGTGATATACTGTTTATATAAGCAAACTAGAATAGAAATGTGCAGATATCCAGGAGTCTAAATCCACGGGAAAGGACCAAGTAGAGAGGAAATGATCTTGCAGAAAATTATTGGAAGTAAACCCTCACTTTAGCCCACCTCCTCCCAAAATTAAAGAAAGATGGCTCCATTCACTTGGCCTCCTTGCCCAGAGGGAGAGGGCAAGCAATTCCTTCTCCTTGTTAGTCCCAGAGCCCAAAGAGTGCAAAAGTTTAGTGAACATTTTTTGTTTATATATGACATAAGTGTCTCAGAAAAGTGAGTCTTACAAAATTCCAGTGGTGGTGGGCTGCATGATAACATCATCAATATGGCTGCCGTGCTATTATGTAGTTGCCACATTTAAATATGCATAATTTTTCACATGTTTATGCTACAGAGATGATTTTTTTCTGAAATGTTTCAAATTTAATGACATACTTTTTATAATTACACATTTTTGTTAACTCCATTAGTTTTTGAGATAATTTCATTTGAACATATAAAATCAGTGCTCACATTGGTTATGTGTGACGTTTAACCATGATTCCCTCAAAAACTGTATGACTTTCGAAAGAATACTCAAGAACAAAAGAGTTGCATTTTTAATGAGGATTAAGAAAATATATAATAACACGGGGTTTACCCCAATTCTTAGGGGATTATGAGTGATATCTTGTTATATGTCCACTTTCTCGGGATTGTATGATTTTACAGTTTATCATACAGGGCTTTGATTTCAAGAGTTTCCACCCTAAATATCTCTCGATCTGATGCAGATAATTTTGAACATGTTCAACTGTGATTTTTATGCCCAAAAAAGATATGCCCAATAAACAATATACCAGTATTATAAAATCCAATATAATACATAAAGTTAGTCAATGTCAAATTCAATATACATCCCCCTTCAACTATCCCACTGTGATACAAAGGCCCAATTGTCAATCAAAAGGCCTGGCAGAAAAGAATTGTTTTCACCTAGCACTGAAAATTAACCAATGTTAGCCAGTCTAACCTCCAGAAGGAAAGCATTCCACATCTGGGATACCACTACTGAGAAGGCCCTGGAAGTCTAGACTTTGTTTAGTATGATATAATCAAAAGGAACCTCCCCAGCAGATCTCAAGTCACATGCAGGATGACACAGGGAGAGGCATTCCTTTAATTAATACCAGAACATGCCCCTTAAGAAGAGAGCACACAACTGCCTTTTAAAAACTGGCTGATATCACCCCCTCCTGCAGAGAAGTATTTTTGTTGTTTCATTTCTTTTCAAAAATGAAAGTTATCTCCTTTTTGATAACTGTAATAAAGATAATTTGAAAAAATTCCTGGTCTGTGGCTACAAAAAAAGAAATAATGTTACAAAAAATGTGCCAAAGGTCGGTAACAGTGCCTTTCAACAGACTTTTTATTCAGGTTCAAGAGAATAATGATTTGCAGCATTATTCTTTACAAGACGCATGACACTTGGATCCAGTAACTAATCTAGGAACATCAGAGGCACTAGCAAGGGCTAAAGCGAAGCAGATTTGCACCTGATCAATAACCTGAATAGCAGACAGTATTTTCTTTCTTCTTGGATTGCTTCCTGCACTTCTACTTGTGTTTAAGCACTGAAATAAGAATATGCAAAGTTGCCATGCAGAGATTATTGTTTATTAAGTGCTTAAAAAACAAAGGGGATGGGGAGAAGCAAATCTATATATCAGCAGTTACATAAAGAGAAGATGGAAAACCCACCGCAGCAGCCTGTTCTTGGAGAGAGAAGCCAAATGGCAGTTGGTCCCAGTCAGGCCAATGGAGAGGGCTTCACTGATGGATTTCTCCCTCTAATGCAGCCAGGTAGATATACTCTTAAGACTTTGCCCAAACTCCACTTAATGCCATTCCAGCAGCGCAAAGCATCGACAAATCTTAATTCTGGTCTCTGGATGATCATTCTCATATACAGTCTATTGCACAGGTGAAGGCAGCAATGAGTGGCTGGGATGCGCTCTTGAGCTATTAACTTTGCTTAGTGCAGGAAAACTAATGGGTGATCAGTTACACTTCACCAGCTTTCCTGTTATATATGTAAACCTTGGAGAAAGCCTCTACCCTTATTTGAATGCACGGCCATATATCACTCTGGTTTTGATGTCCTTTGCATACTAGACATGTATTTTACATAGACCAATGTCATGTTCAAGAAATAGAAGTATTCTTCAGTATTTTATATTTAACCTCCTATATAATTTGCTCTATTAATAACTATGCTATAAAAAAATGCAGCTACATATTTAACAGGGACCTGATCCCATTTAGCTAAATGGAAAACAATGGCTATTGTATGAAATACAATGCATCAATACAATAACTTCAATAATTGATTTATGTTGGGATAAAATCTCTATACTTGAAGTAGGTTGATATAATGGATATGGTAATACAGAACATGATTAGATTAGTCTTTCTTAACAGTTCCTGTTATTATGAAAACTATTGGCTTTGAAGGAAGAATAGCTGCCTCTTTGTGTTGACATTGTACTCCATACTATTGTTCCACCTTTGGTGTAGACTTTTTTTTATTCAGATATAGACTAATTATATAATCTCCAAAGAAAAATAGAAATGTACATTAGCTGTCAATGGAAAACCAGTTAACATTTAATAATAACATATGATCCGTTTGATAGGCCTTATTAACACTTACTTTCTGATTTTGTTCCAAATTGAGGCTATACAACTTGTATGTCAAATAATACAATTACCTTCTTACTACAGATGGATGCCAATTAAATGATAAATTGCAAGGGCTTGTTGTTTACGAGGTAATAACTATATCCTGCAGAGGTGTTTATTAGCCCAGTTACAGATAGTTATTACTATGTTAACTGGAAGCATGCCTACATTTTTGTTAAGCAACTGAAATGGTGAGTAAGAAAGTATTTCTAGCAATAAGCTGAGAGAAAATGTCTTGAAGGAAGAATGCTGTGACATGACTAAACCAAACAAATTACATATCAATATTTATCTTGGGCAATTGTCTACATCCACCCCACTGTCAAGATTACAAAAAAGTTAATATTGTAGTAACCTGTGGCAACTTAAAGATTAACAGACATTGTGGCTTAGGCTTTTGTGAGCTAGAGCCCACTTCATAAAATCTAGAGTAAAACATAGAATTTAGATTGAAAATAGACTGTATCCTAAGTGTAGTACAAGCATTTCCCATGCTAAAAACCATTTCAACATCACTTTAAAATCACCTTCAGTGAATTTGTAACCAAGGTGTAACTGTTTATATGACCTAAAGCCAAAAGGCTACCTGTGTTCTGGTGATCCAAAATCATGGCATTTACAAATGGTTAGACACAGAACATGGTAGCAAAATACTGAAGAATATAGATGCTCAAAAATGTTTGGCTGGTTGGCAGTAATGATCAGAAATGTAATTCTGGCGATCTCAGTGAAAAACCTATTCTGTCACAAGAGTAACAACTTTTTAAAAGGTGCCAGCAACACAGGAATATAGAGAGAGCATCTTTAAAGCAGTTGCATTTATCTGTCATTCTTCTTCCAAGGTGCTCAAAGCAGTATAAATTGGGTTCCATGTGGGCTGCATTCAAAATATTTTCTAGGGGCAGGTATGCTTAACTTCCAAGGCAGAACTATATGACATGCCTTCAGACAATTCTCTGGTTATTTTTCCTCTTTGTAAGTTTAAATGATTCTCTTTAAATGAAGTTGTATTAGAAATCAGGGGGACAAAAAATATAGCAACCAACAAAGCAGGAAGCATGAAAGAACTTTGGTGCAGTGGAGGGCGTTATAACATTGTAGTGTTATTACACATCAGTACAACCAAGACCAATTCGCCAAGGCAAAATACCAGGGTAGGGGGACATATAATGATACCATATAAAAACAGGATCACAAGAATCAGGCCTAAAAGTATTTAGTTCTGAAAGAATATAAAACAAAACCTATGCAGAAATATAAATACATCATGTGGCCACATTCACGGTTGTTGTTTTTTGGCAATTTGACTTATATGGGGCTCATCGACACCAAGCAGGTTATTCCACTGTGAAAGCGGTATGAAAACAGTACATAAAAGGCAGGAGCCACACTACTGCTTTATAGTGGTAATGAAGTGCACTGACAACTGTTGGGGCCCATGACACATCTACACCAAGCAGGATATAACACTAGAAAAGTGGTATGAAAGCAGTGCATGGTATGTGTCATGGGTCCCAATAGTTGTCAGTGCACTTCAATGCCAGTATAAAGCAGTAGTGTGGCTCCTGCCTTTTATATACTACTTTCGTACCACTTTCGTAGTGGAATATCTGCTTGGTGTAGATGAGACCATGGTTTCCTGTACCAGCTGTATATGGAATATATATAGGAGCACTGTTCAAATCCCAAGCCATGTAGATGAAGAGAATCCCACTACTTAAAGTGAGCAGCATTAGCTCTTTTAAAAGAAGGAAAAACCACTTTCAGTGGAAATTATCCTGCAACAAAGGCTACAAAAGTAAGTCCTTTTTTCTTTTAAAAAGAGCATGATTTATTTGTTCCTAAAAGAGTAGTAGCAAGGAAGAAGCAGGTAATTATTAAGAAACCTCCATTTCAGGAAAAAAGTGGTAATTCTAATCTTTGGCAAAAAGGGGGGAAATTATCTTTTCTGTAGCCCAAGAAAATTATACCCTCGTGGGTTTTTAAATGGATAGCATAACGAAAAGGACTTTCCCCCTCCCATATACTAATATTAAAGAATCACGATATTACTTTTCAGATCAAAAGAAAATAAAATCTTTTTATATATAATCTGATTTTTTCTGCATTTAAAAAATAAGCTCTTTTATCATTTTCATGTGTGTGGTTTTTGTTTTGTTTTTTGTCTCCAAGGATAGGGATGGACAGATATAGTTAAGGCACAAGAGACAAAAATGGAGAGAAAATGCATATGTGATGCCCATTCTTTCTGGCAGTACAATAACTCTATTACTAGTAAAACAATGAAGTAAAAAGTGACTGAAACTAGTACGAGAGAAAAATTCAGCAGTGAACATCTCCACAGTTCTTTTGTATTCAAATCTGTTCACTTATTCTTCTGAATAAACTACAAGCTCAGCCAAGTCTTTATTTATGAAAGCTTTGCTTGTTCTATACTTGTCTGTGTTTTTGTTTTTTTAATAATAAAAACATACCTTGGCCTGAGCATATTAAGAAAGAACTGCCTGCGTATTATATGTTTATCTACATATACATATAATGCACACATTATTGGGTATTAATAATAAAAAAGCGGCACAGAGAACAAAATGTTGCAGTGTATCCTCCTGTTTAAGGTATCAGCCAGCCAGCCATGGCCTCCTCTAGAATTGTCCATTCCACTCTCCCACCAACCCCAATATTGATTTTGTTTTCCAACTGACATTCAACATTCCATGGCTATTGAGCATGCTCAGTCTTCACTGGGCTGTTTTGTTCATTGTTGTTGGGGATTTGCTCCTTCATGGTGCAGTCCTATCAATTAACCCTCAATGATCGGAAACTCCCAAACTCAGAGGCATCTGATCATCCAATGCAGGGTGGGAAGAGCAGCAGAGAAGGTCTTCACCTCCCCATCCTCCTGCCTTGTAGATTTTTCCAGACAGATTTTTTTTAGCCAAGGGCATATTAGAGGGAGAGAGAAAGGCTAGAAGAGGGTCAGGAAAACTCATATCCTGGCCTCTCTGCTCTCATCCCCACCCAGCAGAGCACCCGTTTTCTTCCTCCTCTTCTTAGTTTGCTTTTCTGGCTTTGAAAGGTACCTGGCGTGATTCTTTTTGTGTCAGCTGCAAGGGGGTGGGGCCGGAGATGGGGCACAGATCTCTGACTCCCCCTTCCAAGGTTGGAGCACTGTCTCTGACCTCAAAAGGGAGAATCGAAACTGTCCTATGGTCCCTGTGAAGCTTGCCCAGGGGCCATAGGATTGCTCTTTCCAGCTTGATTTTTAAGATGTTTTTGTACTTCTGCAAACTCAGAATCCCCCCATGCATGCTGATACCTTCCTGAGGTTTCTTAGTAATCCCATTTTGGCTCCAATCCTGTTGGACCTCAACCACTTTAGTTCACAGTTTATTGGAGGCATTTTCATGATGAACATGGAATAGGGAAGGGCTATCACCAAACAGTGTGGTCCAGACTAGAATCCCTCATCACTGGCATTTACCATAATTTAGTTTATAAATGATATTGTAGCATATTCTTATTTGTGAATGAAGGTGTTGTTTTATACCAAAATATTTCACATTTTAAAAGCTGTTTGTTTTTTTAAAAAAAATTAAGCCATATTTTTTTAAAAAAATTGGGACTTAATACATCTCTTTCATTTTTAAAGGTAAAGAGATGAAATGTGGTGCCATGATAGCTCTTAAGTAGGGATTTAGGCATGCCAAGTGTGAGCGAGATCACTTCATCTGTTGAGTTTTTACGATTTTTAAAATTTCCCCCTTCAAACAATTCACCTGCATAAACACACACACACCTCTCTGATTCTGCTTTAATCCACCTATGCACATTTACTGAGGGAGCTTTTATCCTCCATAAATGCGCAGGAGTGAACTAACAAAGAATCAGATGTGGGTGGGTAGGTGAATGATTTGAGGGATTCTAAAAAAATTGTTTAAAAAATCAACTGATGAAGGGATCTCATTCAAACTTGGCATGCCTAAAACCCTACTTAAGAGCTATCACGGTGCCAAGTTTCATCTCTTTACCTTTAAAAATGATTGAGATGTAAGCATTTTTGTTAATTCCCATGAGCAGGGTGGGGTTAGAACAGCAAAAGTCCATTCAACCAACTCAGCACAAGCCAGAAGGAAAACTGCCCTGGCCTCCTCTTTCATCAGCAAGACCTCCCTTCAAAGCACACGCCCCCAACAAAGGACATAGTGCTAGAATGGCAATACACCTTGGAGGAAATAAGATGGACTTTCCTGCTCTAGGAAAACAGTAAAAATAGAGGGCAAGAGGAGCAATGTCATGTGAGTACCACACTGCAAAACAGCAAACCAGGCATGTTGAAGTGCGATAAAACACTGGTGTGATGGAGCCCTTTCTATCCTCCTTCCTCCTAAGTCCTAACACTCCATGAGAAAGGAATAAGTTCCAGGGCAAGGACAATTGGGAAACAAAGAAAAGCAAAGAAACACTGCAGCTCATACACATTCTCTTCCTAACGCTCCATGAACTAGCAACAGAATGAGTTCTAGGGCATGAACAAATGGGGTATATAATTTGCAATCCCTCCCCCTAAGCACTGTGATTGGAGTGGTTAGCTGCAGATGTCAATCTCAAAACTACTCCCCTTCACCACTTGGTGTCTTCCTAATATGAAAGTGTGTTCATTTAGCTGTCCATCAACGTGAAACATGCCCTCACACTGCTACGGATCTATTGGGGCTCCAAACGATCGTCTAACCGCACGGTTTTAAAACCGCCCCCTAACCACACCACAATTTTGGAGGTCTGGCAACCCCCCGGATTTTAAGTTCAGAGTGCACACCCCTAGGTCCAGCATACTTTAGGGGGCACCTCCTCCCATACCAGTCTATCCATGCCCTAAAATTTGGTGGAGAGACTATTCTTTATGTACAGTCTGTGATGGAGGCCTGGTTGATGCGGACAAGAGAGCAAGCCTTCTAAGTGGTAGTGCTCAAATTACAACTTTGTCTTATAAGGCTCAGATTGCCTCTCTCTTGTGTTCTGCTAGATGGTAAACATTTTTTTAAATTATTCTGGAAGGTCTTTGTTTTAGAGCTTGAATTCCTATCTTGGTCTTTGCTATCTGCTGAACCTGTCTCTGTTTTATCATAGTTATTTTTATTGCAGGTTATTTTATTTTATAATTGGGTTTAATTGTTGTAAACTCTCCTGAGTACTCTTGTAAGCAGTAGAAGGGCAGGATATAAATCCTTACACTTAAAAATAGTTGTTTTTGAGCTTTAATGTCTTTGTTTTTAGGACTGTTAGCTGCCCTAAAAATCCTTTGTACAGAATGACAAGATAGAAATTGACAAATAAATCAAATGTTACTCAGAAGTAAGTCCCAATATGTTTGTCATACAAGCCAGGTTCAAGGTATTGACATATAAAGCCCTAAACAACTTTGGACCTTCTATCCCACTATATAGACCACTATGATCCTCAGGAGAGACCTTACTGCCTGGGCCACATCCTGCAGAACCCCATCTGGCAGCAACACAGCAGTGGGCCTTCTCTGTGGTGGTGTCCTTCTTCTGGAATGAATTCCCCTGTATAATACCATATTTCTTCGATTCTAAGACGCACTTCCCCCCCCCCATATAAACATCTCTAAAAACAGGGTGCGTCTTAGAATCATGGGTGTGTTTATTATTTCTTAGAATCAAAGCTTTTTTTCTGTTGGTGGTACTGAAATTAGTGTGCGTCTTACAATCGATAGCATCTTAGAATCAAAGAAATATGGTATGTCAGGCACCGATGATCAGGTGCTTTCAACTATTATTAAAAACTTCTTTTCCCAACCATTAACTACTCTAAGAGAACAACCCTATGGCCTCTAGACAGCTTGTGGGGCACCATAGGATGCCGTGTATCTCCTCCTACATGCTTGTAGGCAGAGTTACAAGGGCAGAGGAGATCTGATTGCAGCTCTTCTATCCCCTCCCCCTGCCCCAGTCATCATGGAAAGCTTCTTTTACAATGTTGCAATTGTAAGCTCCAAAGAGAAGTCGGAGGGAGAAAAGGGAGAATAATATGCCAGGTTGTGTCTCCCCCACCCACCCAAAAGATAAAATTTCCCATCCTCATAAAACATAGGCTCAGAGACAAAATTTCCCATCCTCATAAAAAGTGCTACAATTCCCAGCAGGAATTGTAGGACTTTTTTTGTCTAAACATGCATAGGATTGCTCCTTAGGAAGCCTAAGAGGTTAGGAAATGCCATCCATGTTTACACCCACTGAATTCAGTTGGTCTCACTCTCAAGTGAATACATACAGGATGCAAAAATAACAGCAGGTAAATACGATTTTAAGACCAGCTAAAGTATCCAAAACCCAATCCACACTAAGCAGGATATTGTGGTATGAAAGCATTATATAAAAGGCAGGAGCCACACCGAGCATGATATAGCACTCTGAAAGCCGTGTCAATGGGCCCCAACAGTTGTCAATGCACTTCAATACTGCTATAAAGCAGTAGTGTGGCTCCTGCCTCTTATATATTGCTTTCCTAGTGCAATATCCTGCTTGGTGTAGATTAGGCCCAAGTTAGCATCTTTGTGACATTTCAGTTGTTCCTAATAAATACCTTAACCTATAGTTACTCTTTGCTTCCCACTCCCCGCCAATGGACCAAACAGCTACCTGCAATTGTGTGTGTATGATGCAGCCTAAAAACAGCTACCTGCAATTGTGTACGATGCAGCCTAAAATCAGCTACCTGCAATTGTGTGTGTATGATGCAGCCTAAAATCAGCTACCTGCAATTGTGTGTGTATGATGCAGCCTAAAATCAGCTACCTGCAATTGTGTGTGTATGATGCAGCCTAAAATCAGCTACCTGCAATTGTGTGTGTATGATGCAGCCTAAAATCAGCTACCTGCAATTGTGTGTGTATGATGCAGCCAGGGATGGTCTGTGCTGCTTGAAGAGCTGAGAATTCTTCCTTCGGGCCCGGCTCTGTCACGCAATGAACTCGGGGGCGGAGGGGGGAATGTAATTCTCCCTCCCCAAAGCAGCTGGGCTTCTGAGCCACCCCAGAACGGCTTGTTTCTTGGAGGAAAACAGCCAGTACCAAACAGGCGGAGGCAAAGAGGCAGCCTGAGGAAGCTGCGAATCCCTCTGTCCCCTTTTCTCGCATTCGGAGCTTCCCGCCAGACGCTGCAGCGCTCGGCCCAAGGGAAGGGGCCGAGTTTCGCTCTCCGCGCGCCAGCAAGGGCGGAGCTGCCCGAGCAGCGCATGAGCGGTTCTCCTTTCCCGGCTGTGGCGCGAACCGGAGGGCTCGGGGCAGGGGCTTTTCCTTTCCGTGGTGGCGTTTCCCCCAATCCGTCCATCCCCGTACCTGACGGGTGCGGGGAAGAGGGGGGGGGCAGGAAGAGCTCATAGCAGGGAAGTTACATTTCCCCTGCCTCGCTGCCACAGCCGTTCCCGCGCTCGCTGTTTGTAGAGCAGCTGCATCAGCGCTTCATTCCCCCCCGCCAGGCTAAGCGGGAGGCATGAAGCTGACGAGAGCCCAGTACGAAGAGATTGCCCAGTTCCTAGCTCAGGTGCCCCCAACTAGACAGAGCCTGAGGAAACTGAAGGCGAGATTCCCCAGGTAAGTCTTCGCCAGGCGGCTGCAAAGCCACCGTTGCTCCGCCTCCCGCTTGAGGGGTGAATCCCGCCCCTTTCAGCGAAGGAAGAGGCGAAGTCAGCTGTCGGAAGCAGCTACTCGCAATTGGCAGGCCCGGGGCGGGGCGAGGCGCGCGCTTGTGTGGAGAGTTTAGCTCCGTTTGCACGCTGCGTGCTTGCAGTGTCAGTGAAGGTGCTCTTGCGTTTGCTGCATGGCCTCGCTGGCCCTGGAAAGTGCGCGGTGTGTGGGAATAGAGGGCAGCAACGGGAAATCATGGATGCAGCGAAAAGGAACGATGCTCTTACTTTGCCAATTTAGCCCCATTGAACTGCATGGGGCTTTCTTCTGAGTGGCAGTGCGTAGGCCGGGGCTCTCTGCAGCGTAGTGTGATATGTACTTGACCAAATCCACGTGGGGTTCTTTTCTGTCTCTGGGACTTTTGATTATTTCTATTTAATACATCAGTGGTTTCAATTAATCATTACAGAAGTAGTGAAATGAGATATTGCTAGAAGCAAGGTAGGGGAAGAATTGGGATTTTTTTAGGGGGGAAATATGGGAGGGGCTTAATTAACGGAAAGAGAATGAAATGCAAAGAAAAGAAAAAAATAGCAAGAGTAAAACCATATGAAAGTTGTACTTTAACAAAGCAGGATTTCTTTTTTGGTAGGTAAAACACTGCTTTCTCAGCTACCGGAAGTGGATCATAATTTTGTGTTTCATTGGTTGCCATAGGCAAGATCCCCAAAGCTGACGCTATTTCTGCCCCCAAATACACTGATCATATCTATGTACATCTGCTTTTTTTAAAAAAATGATCTGATTTAAGCTATTGTTTTGTGAATGGCAGTAGAGAAATGTAATATAAAATCTGAGTATGCACCTTGAAACCTCACAAAGTTGTTCCTATGTTCTTTTTCTACTTGCTTCCTAACCTGTTGCTTTTCTGCACTTCTAAGAATATACAGCAGGGTAGGAAGAGGAGTATCTGATCAGGTAGCTGCAATGCTTTACAGAGGTGGAGGGCATTTAGGCTGCAGTCATATAGAAGAGATGTTATAGAATTGCACTATAGTGATGCAATTCTAAACATACTCCTAAGTAAGTCTTGCTGCTGAAAAATGTGTATAGGACTCTACTATTATATTTCATATAAACATGTTGTGGGGAGGGCAGAGGCCTGAATTTGCCATTCCAATCTAAAACAAGCAACTATTTGAGGAGAAAAATAGTTCCTTCATCATTTTAGCCACTGCAGTGTAGTCACTAGAGCAGGGGCAGGCAACTCATGGTCTTCACCCCTCTTTTCTCCAGTCAAGTCAGGAAACTCGTCTTTGAATCTGATCTCCAGAGGGAGGAGAGGAGTGCTTGCAGAGTGTTCTTTCTCCTCTTTATGGTGTGTGTGTGTGTGGTACAGGGAGGGGAGGGGAGCTTTACTTTTCTGGGAGAACATCCCAAGACTCCAATGAAATTTAAACAGGACTCAGCCTTTCAGAGACCTCTGTCTGGACTGGATATGATAGACGGACACTCCAGTCCCTTCTCCAGGAAATGTTGAAAGAAAATATTCAGCTAATATGTATTAGAGAGAGAATGACGGAGAGCAAGATATTACAACTGGGCGGGGTGGGGGGAGGCAGGGAACAAGAAGAAACTCCAAAGTTTTACCCAGGAATGGTGAGAGCTAGAAGAACAGTGAGAGCTTACTGGGAAGTTTTTGTGTGTGAAAGGAAGGATCAATATACTGAACCCTCTAGACCTGGTAGAATTCAGGGAAGATGTTTCTGAGCATATGCAGAATACATGCCCTTCATAATTTTAGTCAGCCTTCAGGCATCTGAAATAAAAGTTTAGGTCTTTTAAGTCCCCTCCCAGGGCAATTTTTAACATCAGTATGCCATGAGAGATGGAAAGAACTGGACAGGTTTAGCCTGGAGAAGAGACGACTGAGGGGAAACATGATAGCACTCTTCAAATACTTGAAAGGTTGTCACACAGAGAAGGGCCAGAATCTCTTCTCAATCCTCCCAGAGTGCAGGACACGGAATAATGGGCTCAAGTTACAGGAAGCCAGATTCCGGCTAGACATCTGGGAAAACTTCCTGACTCTTACAGCAGTATGACAATGGAATCAATTACCTAGGGAGGTTGTGGGCTCTCCCACACTAGAGGCATCTGGACAATCATGTGTCAGGGATGCTTTAAGGTGGATTCCTGCATAGAGCGGGAGTGGACTCGATGGCCTTATAGGACCCTTCCAACTTTACTGTTCTATGCATTCCCATCACCATTGGCTATGTTGGCTAGGAACAGTAGGTCAAAACATATGGAGGGCCCAAAGTTGCCATCCCTGAGTTAAGCATTGGACTTAGGACCAAACTATATGTTAGATCTTGACATCTTGATTTTTATACAAAAGCAGCTGTAGAAGGCTTCATATTTGTTCAGAGTATCAGTGCTGGGAAGAAGGTGTTTAATCCTTTTCCCCTTGCACTTTTTCCTGCTTAAATTGCCTCTCACCTGTACCATACCTATACTTTTCCCTAGCATAGCTAAGAGCAGCTTGGATAAGGAGTAATTTAGAATGGGAAAATGCCATTGGAAAAAGGCTTGAACATTGTCTTTCCTATCACTGTTACTTTGACTTAATTGGAGCTTCCCATGATTGCTTTTAAATAAATAAATAAATAGCTGGGAGATCTGATCATGGATCTCTTATGTAAAATGTAGATTGGCCATTAGATTAGGCTAGGCAGATCTGGGCTCAAATGCTATCCAGCCATAATGCTTGCTAGGTGGTCCTCTCTCTTTCAGCCTAATGTACCTCATAGGATTGTTTGGAGGGGGAGGCGCTATGTACCCTCCCATGAGTTCTTGGTGGAAGGCTAGAATAAAATAAATAAATAAATAAATAAATAAAATGAAATAAATTAATAGTTTTATTACTCTTTTTCAGGAAAGATCCATATGTTTTATGTTAACATTGGTAAACAGTACATTCAGCACTACCTACTAGCATAATGTAATACTAAAAATATTCATATCAGGTATTTTACAGCATCACTACAAAATCCATAGCCATTTGTGATGAACAGCTAGAGCAAGATCAATGGTGAAAATAAACACGTAAGGACAGACCAGGATTTGTTGAGACCAAATTCACCAGTTTCTCATTCACTGAGTTCTTACCTTTGAAACCTTTCCGTTGGAATATGGCAATTTTAAGAAGAATGTCCAGGCAGATTGAAATGCTCTCCCACTGATTTCTGATGGTTACACTTTGATGTCTGATTTGTGTCCATTTATTCTCTTGTGCATTGGCTGACCAGCCTGTGGAAATTCAAGCTGGACATTCTTCGAAGGTGATGTATATCGTGATCAAGCCCTTGATAATTTGGTGGATGTCGTTTGGCCCTGTAGTGGTGTTTCTTGAGCCAGTTGGGGCAGAGTTGGCACCAGAGTTTGTATCTCCCTTAGGTGGTCTGTTGTTGCTGGTCATTATCTACTTTAGAAGAACTCCTTGTAATGAAAGTCAGGCCTTTCACCAAAGGCCTGTGAAAAAGAAATACTTTCTAGGATGTACTGTAGAATCACGATGATGTGCTGGAGAGATTTTAGCTGAGAGCTATAGCTGACAAGTCATGAACTGTTACTTTCTCTTGGGTCTGGGCTCTGTCTGGCTTTGTTTCTTTGAATCTTTGTTTATCCTGATGAGTATTGTAGTTTTAAGAATGCCTGTTAGTGCTACAAGTGTTAGTCTCTGACTGAAGGAATGAAACAACTTTATGAACATAGGGCAAGTTGTTGGCAGTGGGTGTGTTCTCATGACATGACAACTCACCCTGCCATTAAGCTACGCAGTACAGATTGTTTGCGGAACAATCCATGGTGCGCCCAACAGGCGATTGGACTCACCTTGGGTTGTTCTCCACCTCCTTACTTCTCAGACCTCCAGCTGGCATCCCAGTGTTTTTCGCACAGAAGCCATCTTGTCTGCCTGGCCCATCCCCGTCCTTGCTTCAATTGTGATCCTTTTTTGTTCTCCAGCATCCCCCCCAGCTCCAGACATTTGCACAGACGGGGGCATAACTCTTATTATTTTTTGTCAGTCTTTCAAATGTGCACAAGTGCACACTCACAGCAGTCCACTATGTGTGGCCTTGTCTTGTCAATATCCTTGCAAGTTTCACATGTTAAAGGCAGCAAAGTGCAATATAAAGCATTAAGGAAATTGACAAGATGAGACTGCATATATTTATTTATTTATTGCATTTTTATACCGCCCAATAGCCGAAGCTCCTTGGGCAGTTCACAAAAATTATAGGCTAATTTGCACATCGTTGACAGTGACAAGATAACCCACATAGCAAGGCGACCCTCTGGGTTTTAAGTGTTGAACTGACACTGGTAGGTGCCCTGCTTCCATTTCTGCACTTCCCAGAGTCTCCAGCAAGTCCTTACAAGAGAGATCTGTGGTCAATCCCCTTTTCTCGGCTCCCATTTGGAGCAGATACTGCCACGATTACTGCAGTCTGAGCACTGTTGAAGGCTGTCACTGGTGAGGGACGCTTGTGGTGGCATGGACACAACTGCGAAGAGTGGCGGGTTTTTGCAGCTCCTGATTGCCACAACCCATAATGGGTTGGCTTTGCTAAGTTTGAATGACACGTCAACCCATCAAGGGTTGAACACCCCCAAGACCAGGTCATGGATTGTCAGAGTGGCTTGTTACCCTATGGGAAGCAATCTGGATTCGGACAACACGACAACTCACTGGTATGAACCCAGCCATTAAGTTGTGTGTTCATTGGATGATATCTGAAAAAATGTAGTTGTGTTTGGTGATCATTTGATTTCCGAGATAAGGGTTATATGTCCTTCTCATCGTTGTACACTGATGTCCAGAAAGTGGACTTGCTGTGCGGTGTTTTTGACCTAGGTGAATGGTTGAGGTGAAAAGATTGATGTCCTGATAGAATTTTTAAGGGCCTCCTTCTCATGGGCCACAATGGTGAAGATATCATCAGGCTATCTCAGGTAGAGAAGAGATATTACACAGTAGGAGCTGAAGAAGCATATATACACCAATGAATATAAGTGGACATGTATCTGTTTAAGTGATATCTGTCAAATGAAAGTTTATGGATTATTTCCAATACTGCCTGCCTGCCTGCCAGTAGAACAAACACGATAGGCAGAATGGATTTCTCCTCCCCTGTGTGCCCCTAAAAATCTGCTCTGGAAGGTTGGGAGACACAGACACCCCGAGCAGATTTGAGGAATGGGTGGGTGGGGGTATAGCAGGGAGGAGACAAAGGGTAAGTCCTATTGTGTGAGTGGAAATTCGCTTCTATGAGTTTGGATGTAGCCCTATGTCACAATAAAGTTGTTAGTCTTAAAGGTGCCCTGAGATGCTTTGTTATTGTTTCAAAAAGTCTCAGGCTAAAAGCTGATATCTCATCATCAAGTCTGATTGCATTAAACAGTCATACTAGATATACTACATTCCTGTGCCAAACTTGAAGAAAATTAAAATTAAATAGTTCCTTTCTGTCCTGTTTGTATACAATGCTAGCAGGTATTCTGTATCTCCAAATTAAACCACTGTGGCTTTCCTAGCAAAAGAACTGTAAGCAGCTGAACCTGATACTGTTCAATTGAAATCAATATGTCTTTAAAACTCTCGATCATGCACAATACTGATTTGAACATACCTGTGAAGCCAGATTTTTTCTCTTTCATTGTGCTATAATAGAAATGTATGTCTTAAGAAATACTTTGGTAAGCTGCCTGGGGATTGTTTTTTGCTAAAGGGCAGGATAAAAATGCAATAAATTAATAAGTAAACAAATAAATCTACACTCCAGATTCACAAACTAGTAAAGAAAATATTGAATATGAGCTTTTTTTTAAAAAAAAATTGTTGCTTTTTAAAAAGCTGTAAAATATCTCATACCTTAGAGAAATTGTGTTCATTTTTGGTAACCTCAAAAACTTTTATCTCTTGAGATTTTAATAATTTGCACATTTATTTAAATTTAATTTATTAAATATGCATAATGAAATTAAATCTTACATTGATTGACAAACTAAATTTTAAGAGATTATATGTTTTGGGAACTGGAACTTTTTTTTTTATTTTCTTGGGTACAACCATGTATTCACAGAACGGAAACTTTGTGGAAATGTACAGTTATGTCTTGAATATATATCTTCGCAAATGTGCCTAGACTCTAAAATTAAAATATTGTATCTGTATGTGGATGAGAAATTGGCAATAATGGGAGAAATCCTGATGGCTTCATGATAGATGTAGCTGTCCATTAGGAAATGGCCTGAAACCACCAACTCTCCTTTGAAAGCTCCTGAAGCCTTTTAAATCAAATTAATCTTTAAGCTTCTTGGGACAATTCAGCATAGGCAGAACCTTTTCATCTATAGCTTCTGACGAGATGAAACTGATGCTGATATTTAAACTGTCAGACAAAGTACAACTTTGTGGAAGTTGCCAAGTAGAGAAAAATAAAGTAAAAGAAAACAAATGTTACTAGCAAATGAAACATACCTGCAGTATTGAATATTATTCCCTGCTCATTTAAATTACTGTTTTGAAAATTTGCATTTAAATACTGTGCATGACTTTAACTGGGGTAAACAGGGTATAGTTCATAAACAATTTATTCTCAATTAGTGTAGAAGAATGAGTTGTTGCAAGAGTCTTAAAACGCTTGTTCTTGAAATAAGCTTTTCAGTATATTCTGGCTTTTTGAATCTATTCCGCTGGCTGATGTGGGAATATATTTTGAATTAGCAGGAAGTGATGCAGAAATAAGAAGAATATCTCCACTAAGAGAATCATAGCCTTTGATTCTGGCCTCTGGTCTCCGTAGGATTTTGAGGGAAAGTCATCAGTCAATGTTCCTATGTAAGTTCGTTAACATGAATGGGAATTGCATAGGAATAGTGCCTTGATTGCGCCATATATCGGGAAAAGCCATAGCTAAGTGATAGACCACATGTTTTGCTTGCAAAAAAATCCAGGTTCAATCCCTGGCATTTCCAAGTAGGGCTGGAATACTTTCCCATCGGAAAACCTAATAATCCAATCAGTGTAAGCAATATTGAGCTACATGGACCAATGATTTGGCTTGGTATGTTGCAGCTTCCTATGTTTCTATCATCTGTGCTTTTATTCTTTCCTGCAGCTTCCCCAAAGACTAGTCTCCTGTGAAGTTTGGAAAGGCTGTGCAATGATATGTTGAAACGTTTACCCCAGTAAGGGTACTACTCTCATTGCTTGAATATTAAATGACTGTAATCTTAAGAAACAAACAGCATTGGAACTGTCCTTAAATAGAGTTAAGGCAGCACCCAACATTACACAAACAGACTTCTGCTCACATAATGGAACTTTCCCATCTTTTCCTTCCCCTGCAACCTCCTATGCAACTCAAAATCTGTTCTGGAGGGTCCCCAACCCTCCAGAACAGATTTGGGAAACTATGGCTACAGGGAGGTAGATTCTGCTACACTGATACATGCTGTTCCATAGGTGGCTGGATGCAATTGGATTTTACCCATAGATCTTTAAAAGATATATGCCGCTATTCAGCATCAGTGTCATATAAGAGAAGTATGTCAAAATTAAGTAAATCCAAAATAATAGTTTTAATGTACAAAAACAAGCTTTCATATTCACATGTTTTGTGTTGCCCTCAGCAGAAAATATTTAATGCTCCCTTTTGATAGACTTATAAAAAAAAACTACTGGATTGGCAACCTGGCATACAAAAGAGCAGTTGTTGGGTTACATTGAGTGCTCTTACGAATTGTGAAAGAATGGATATATAGATATTCTGTGTTTGCATTTGTGAATACAATGTTGGACCACATAGGCCTTTTGTCTGATTCAGTATGACCCTTCCTATACTAAACTATGGTTTAATGTTACAACAATGAGCCACAATAAGCCTCATGTTTGCATGCTCTCCCCAATCTCTCAATCAGAAGCTTCTGCTTCTGTTTTAGATTAACCACAGTTTTGCATATTGTGTGAACCCTGTTTTTTAACTATGGGTTGTTGAAACAAACCAGCTTCATAAAGTACAGTTTGGAGTTAGCTTCTTTCAGCAAACTGTAGTTAAGATTAACCACAGTTTGTCTGGGTTTGGACATCATGCTAACCTGTGATTAATCTAAAATGGAAGTGACTGCTTCCAAACTCTAGTTTGTGGCTGTACTGGAGGGAGTAGGGGGAGCACATGAGCTGAGAGTTGCTGCACCTCATCCTTGAAGCATTAGTCTATGGATTAGTGCTTCATGCAGTCAAGATTATAGATATGCCTGTGTAGCCTTCAATGCAGGAGGGGCTATAGCTCAGTGTGATAGAGCACATGCTTTGCATGTAGAAGGTCCCAGGATCTACCCCCAGTTTCTCCAGGAATCCTGCCTGAAACCCTGGAGAGCCACAGCCAGTCAGTGTCAACAATACTGAGCTAAATGAACCAATGGTCTGACTCAGTATAAGGCAGCTTCCTATGTTCCCAACACGTTCAGATCTGCATGTCTGTTGCAGAAACTATTCTATTTAGATTGATACCCATTCCCTGCACCAAGTTAAATATGCACAAGGGTCCAATAAAAATTGCCAAGGAGTCAGATGCTCACTTCCTTTTCCAATCCCCACCCAATGTTACTGCTCTGTCTACCAGCCCAGATAACAATGTTGAACATTACAGTGCTAGTTCCAGAACAGTATCAAACATTTGGATATTTTATTCTGTTCTTAGGTTATTGGCATTGGTGGAATAATATGATTCATTCTTTTTTATGGATAGTTCATAACATTAAGACCTTCCCCAGCAAGTATTTGTTACCATTCAATCTACTTGTGGAAATATGGGAACTAACAATACAGTCTGATACTAAGCTTGTTAGGTGAAAGCTTGTCTTGCCCATAGTACTATAGAGTGATCTGGAGCTTTTAAGAAGAACAGTCTAGTATTCCACGGATATCAGTGAGTTAGTTCATCTGGAACCTCACTTTTAGCTACAGAGCTTTTACTTTCTCAGTTCATTCACTGCTCTCTCACCATCCATTTCGTTGGTAAATGTTCTCATCCACTTTGACATCTTGTAACATGATCTGAGATACTGTAATTTTTAAATGGGAAGTAGAAAATAGTATAGCTTCTGAAGTAGGCACATACTAGGTGCAACGTTTATATTATTATTATTATTATTATTATCATCATCATCATCATCATTTATATACCACCCCATAGCCAAAGCTCTCTAGGCAGTTTACAAAGATATATTCATGTGTTTATATCATACACATACAATTCGTAGGATTTTGTGGGGATCCTTATTTATCAGTTGTGTATAAAGAACCTTACGGAAGCAAACATTGGGATTTTCATTTTATCCTAAAGCAAACATATAAGCTATGCTAGGTTCAGAGATGGAGTCTTGCTCAAGGCCACTCAGTCTGTATTATCGCAAAGAATGGATTTGAAGTCAGTTCTGCCAGTTCAATACTCTTATCTACTATACTACACTGGCTATCATCATTTTCAGAGGCAACACTGTCTCTCTCTACACCAATAAGGTAGGCTACAGCAATAACCCAAGATGCACACCACTGCAGTTTGCTCTGTCACCACTTAGCACAGTATTTTTGATTCAGTTTTAAAGCCCTCCTTAATCTTGGCATTTATTTGTCTGAAGTCACTTGCAAATTTTATCAAGATTCCAAACACCACTTAGTGGCAGTTCACCAGTTGAAATCATTGTGATTATATGTGCTTGCTTGAGCAAGCTAACCAGGGACTAGCTCTACTTACAAGTCTTTATGCGGAATGCCATAATTTATGGAAGCTATATTATATAGTTTGTTTTGCCAATAACATTTATAGGAAAAGCTAATAAGTAAAATGTGACTTGCTCTTCAAGGTACATTGAACTAAGCTAGCAAATGGACTGTGACTGTGGAACAAGATCCTAATCAGTGGAAGCCTGAAAAAGTTAACAGTATGCTAAAAATGTTTATTGCAGCACCTGCTTGTTATTAAAGGTTTCAGTGACAACATTTAAATAATTTGAGCAGTCTTAGCAACATGTATTTGTCACAAACATACCCATTTTAGGAATATGGTATAAGCAGGTCTCCATGGTAGTAGGGTGGGAATTATCCATTCCCAAATCCCATTTCTTTAGCAGACATTGGATAAGGCAGGGGTTCCCAACTTTTTTGGATTGATGGGAATATTTGGATTTTTAAAAATGTGTTATGGATGCTCTCACAAAATGGCTGACATGGGGTGGAACTTCCCCATTCATAAAATGGTTGCCATTTTAAAACTCTCATAAAACTTGTTTAAAACAATCATAAAACTCTCATTTCCCAGAAGGCAAAGTGGTGCACCTTATAGAAAAGTAACTTGCCCAAGAATCAAAGTACGATGCAGAGGTGGGTTCTGAGCTCCAAAACGCAAAAGTACCCTTATGAACCCAAATAAAGAAGGTGCAGGACAGCAGCATTTTGCGTTGCAGCATGCAAGCCTCCCAGCTTAATGACATTTTTAATTTTAAAAAATGATTTAAAAAAATTGGGAGAGGCAGAGAGCCTGGTGAGCACCAAGAGAGAAGTGTCTGCAGACACATTGCTGTCCATGAGGACTATGTTTGAGACCCCAGGGATAAGACTTACATCCTGATGGAATGCCTCTCCCGACATGAACCTACCCATACACTGTGTTCAACATCTAAGGTCCTCCTCCGAGTGCCTACTCCGAGGGAAGCTCGAAGGATGGCAACAAGGGAGAGGGCCTTTTCAGTGGTTGCCCCCCGACTGTGGAATGATCTCCCCGATGAGGCTCGCCTGGCGCCAACATTGTTATCTTTTTGGTGCCAGGTCAAGACTTTTCTCTTCTCCCAGGCATTTTAACAACATTTTAACAGCATTTAACAACGTTAAGTTTGTTTTTAATGGACCCTAGAATTGTTGATTTTAAATGGATACTGTTGTTTTTATACTGTTTTTATGTTTTTGATGGTTTTTAAATTTTGTATACTTTTAATGTTTTACCATTTTTAATTGTTGTAAACCGCCCAGAGAGCTTCGGCTGTGGGGCGGTATATAAATGTAATAAAATAAATAAATAATAAAATCCTCTTTTAGTTCTGTGCCACCATCAGAGCTGCCTACACTTGCACAATAAGCAGAACCCTGTGATTTACCTAGGGCTCTAATACAACTTCTGAACAGAGCCCTGTGATTTCGGTAGGGTTTTAATACAACCTCTGAACAGGACTATTTTAGTAAAAGTAAGAAGTGTCTGAAATTGTAACAGCATGGCATGTGGATATTTTTTTTCTGTTCATGAGAACGTAAGTGGCATTGTAGCCTAGAGTTACCTGTAAAGTTATCCCTAGCCAGAGCTGGAGATGAACTTTGGAAGAGGGACAGGCTGTAAAAGCTACTGAATTCTTTGCCAGCTCAAGTCAAAATTCAGGTGTTGCTGTAGTTGCCCTGAGGAGAACTACAAGCCTTGGTCTTCTGCCTGCATGACACTGCTGTTCCTACCACTACTGTTTGCTAGGTAAGGAAAAGGAAAGGGGGAAGTGTTTTGGAGTCCCATAGGGCTGATGGTACAGGGGATGTCAGATTGGTTCAGAAAAAAGACATGCCCCCGCCCAAACATTTTTTGTGTGAAGAACTCTAATTTCTGAGTTGAGCAGGTGAGACCTTGCCACCTCACGTTGCAAAGATATTGCTATGTGAGAAAAATGTTTACTGTTTTTCACTCACTGTAACTCCAAAGGTGCTTGGGACTGCTTCTCTCTCTCTCTCTGTCTCTGTCTCTCTCTCTCTCTCTCTCTCTCTCTCTCTCTCACACACACACACACACACACACACTCTTCTAGATATATCTAGGTATCTCATCATTTGATTACTCACAGCTAACAGTATGAAATGTCTTCATTGAAAAGTACTTTGTTCCAGGTTTTATTAAAGTAGTGTCTGTGAAGTTTGATCAGTTATTGCTATGTCACATAATACAATGTCTTTTTTTTCCAGTCAAGTGAAGAATATGTATGTGTGAACTATAACTGTCTTTACAATCTCTTTGGGCCTCTGAATAATGATCACTTGTTGGTACTGATGTGAGCCGAGAATGCTTAGTAGTCTTTCATAAAGAAAGATATTTATGTTTGAATATCAACAGATAGAATAATTGATAAACTTTCCATCATGAAGTTTGTTTTCATGAAATAATTAATAATGCTGCCAAAATTCATATCCACCTGGATCAGAATACAAACTTATCCGATTTATAATTCCCTCATCATGATATGTGCACTATTTCATATGCAAGTTCTTCTGTGCTTCAGATTGTATGTGAAGTACCTGTGTGTCCTTCCATGGTGCCTTACATGTTGCTTTGGCATCCCATATTATGCTCATGCAGCATTCAAGGTACCAGGGAGGGTGGAGGCATCCAGAAAAATCTCCCATTGTCGCTACTTTTGCCACTGCCAGCCAGATAAAAGAATGGGGCAGCAGGACAGGGTTCAGGAGCATGCAAAAGGAACTGTCTGGACCCCATTTATGCCCCTGATTATGTCATGGTGATTAATTCTTCCCTACGCAAAGTTAACTAAGAGGAGGTATGATTAGACAATTGTTGAAGAAACCCATCCTTGAACCTTCTGATTTGGACAATTTAAGGCCATCTTCAATTTGCATGTATTAGATACAGTAAATCAGTCAGCCACTGCTGTTCACTTCCAGGTATTTTAGAATGAAGCAGACTTTCTTGAACCCTTTCAATCTGTTTTCCAGAGAAGCTTGCAACTTGTATGACCTTAATAGACTTGCGGAATTATCTTTCTCTGGACTGGGATGGGCGAGAATAAGCCTATTACTTCATGTAGACTTCTCAGTCATTTTGTCCCAATAGTCGAGTCACGAGATCCTTGTGGATTCCCTGTTTGAGAAGGACACACTGAGAGCTCTGCTCTGTAGTGGTTCTGCTTATGATCTAGTTTTAGAAGGCAGTATTAGTGAATTTTGACTCCACCCTTTGGTAATTATTTTGGGTGCTGCAGGGTTCACTCTAGTCATTGATGTTGTTTACCATGGAAACTTGCACATTTGGAGTGTGTTGCCAATATGCTCATGGCACCGATCTGTTTTTCAATCTCAGCAGTATTATCTTTGAATAGGTGTTTGGAGGTTGTTATAAGTTGAAGGAAAATAAACTGAAGCTGAATCCAGAGAGAATGTTGATGGTTTGGGAGATCGATGTGATTCAGAAGTAGTCACATCCCTTCGGAAGTTTTCAGTTCACAGATTGGGAGGTGTTTCTTTTAATCTTTCCCCAATCTTAAGCGTATACATTGTGCATGTCAGTAGCACATTTTACTCCTGTTGATGGCCAGTTGATTTTATTCTAGGCCATGAGGTGTACTGGTAAAAGTGTGTATGAAATTAATTAGATTGTAAGCCTATGCGGCAGGGTCTTGCTATTTACTGTGTTATCTGTACAGCACCATGTACATCGATGGTGCTATATAAATAAATAATAATAATAATAATAATAATTTCATGGCACGCTCCTTTAGGACTACACAATGTCTGCATTCTGGGAGACAATAACTGCCCTTCCATGATACTCCTACAATTTATTTCAATACATTGTAGATAACTTCCAATCATTTTTGACCTCCAGGTTCCAAATAAATGTGTGGAAGTTATAGCTCTAAACTCTAACACAGGCTGGGTACAAAATTCAATTCTAGAGCTGCTCCTTTAAAACAAACAAACAAAAAAAACAGGAAATTTTGTGGAGAAGTTTTAACCTATGGAGTGTGAGATTATTGCCTACAAGAAATTGCAGAGATTACATAGTCCCTTGGGGATAGTCACAAAATGACACAATAATGGGCCTCACCTCATGGCCTGTTAGAGGACTGTTATAAATTAATGTCCTAAAGCTTTGCTCCTGTTGGTCACTTCATATTCTGCCCTGTTGCCTGCGTTTGTGCATAGTTTTTTCCACTTCATATATAATGTTTCTGATAGTCATAGCCTATCCTACTAATTATTATTTCATAGAATTCAACCTGAAGCAACCTTGATGTCATAACAAGAGATAGATGCCTTCAGATTTAAAAGGCCAGTAACATTGGGCAGTTGAGATTTAACACTTGTCCATATGTGATTATTGGTATTTGGTGGCTGTTTTTTTAAAATACCATAATACTCGCTCTACCAGACCCACAGACTTCGATATAACAGTTGTAATTTTGCATTACAGTTCAGGGACAACTATTTATGAGGTCTGCATTCAGGAGCAGATTTGTTAGCTTTGCAGGGTTATAGGATTCAGCATATCGTGGCAAAAAAAAATTATTCATGTGACAGCTTTTTGGACAATCATATTCTGTGCTAAATTACAATGGCACAATAAATTGCTGAATACACTGTCTGCTGTGTATGACCTCACCATGAAAAATTTGATGCATTAGAGTAGGAAAGGTTGGAATATATCAACCTTAGTTGACAAGGGACTTTGAATGTTGACCTAATACAGATGACCTTTGTGTGCAATAAAAGTGAGTTTAATCTTCAGGTCAAGGTTGAGGTGAATGGCAGGGCAAACTAGGGAGGGTTTTAGTAGGTTTGACTAGGACCTACCTACTAAGTGAGCAAAGAAATAGAAACATTAGGTTCTTGGGTGATGCCTGTTTGTTTATTATTTGTAGCTGGAAGAAACTTGTCCACTGCTGTGCTGAAATGTAATAGTAATAATAGTAAGGCAGTAGACAAATTAGTTTATGATGGAAAATGTTGGCAAAGTGTGTCTGTAAGTATATGTATGCTCTTATCAACCTAATAATAATAGGACTAATAGTAGAAGGAGTGCATGTATACTTATAGGAGATCACACACACACAATTTCTTTGAGAGGTAAACCTACCTTTTAGGCGCTAATGGACATCTTAGACTTATACAATGCATACTGTTCTATAGGAATAACATTAGAATAATGGTATTCATTTATTACATATGAGTGATATAGCAATAAGACATCTATTTTGCTTATAATTTTAATCATAAAATGGATCTCACTTCCTAAATAGAAGGATCCATTATATGATTAAAAAACAAAACAGAGAAGACTCCTTGGTTTCACAATAGGCTTCATGTTCTGTTGATCAGATGTTATCCAAAGATTTAGCATAACAAAAGAATACTTGTGATTTCTTCCTTTACTAAGCCTACTTTCTATGTGGCTAGTACTTCAACATTCCTATTTTAACAACTTTAGGTATTAAATGGAACACTGACTTCTGTACATAGAAAGCCAAAGATCTTTTTCCCCATTGTTCGTTCTTTCCAGCCAACGGGAAAAAGTTAAGAGACTTTAATGGTAACAACCTCTACTCCTAATAGAGCCTGCAAAATATATTCTCCAGGACTGATCAGCTCTGAAAGCTCTAGAGGTTTGATGATTGGAATGGCAGGAAATCACGCTTTCAGGACATAACGAATTGACTGGACCATCCATCATTTGTTAGCATGCGCTGAAACGCTGGGTTTGTGTGCAGAGGCCTGTGATTTAGTAAATACTTGGGAGATGAATAGAGCTTACACACAAGGGAAGATATTGCTGTCCTTCAGCAGCCTTAGACACAGATTCCTGCTGAGAAGGCCGTCTGACGGCAGCTCATCAGTAACTGGCCTGTCACACTCTCTGATGCCCACCAACTATCCCCAGTATATTAAATG
Organism: Elgaria multicarinata webbii; assembly: GCF_023053635.1. Classification (NCBI taxonomy): domain Eukaryota; kingdom Metazoa; phylum Chordata; class Lepidosauria; order Squamata; family Anguidae; genus Elgaria; species Elgaria multicarinata. The sequence continues at coordinate 135,683,408 of NC_086172.1, read as the reverse complement.
CATTTTTAATATCTGCTTCAGTAGATTTAATGAAGAAAATTTCCTTTCCATACTCTGATCACTGCTTCCTCAAGTGTTTTAAAGTGTTGACTGTAGCACTTCCAAGAAAGAGAGGTAGGACATACAAGAATTGATTGAAAGGTAAAGTTAAATAAAAGCAGGTATAAACAAAAATGCTATTCACTGGATTATCTTGTTAAACAATGATAACTAAAAAATAATGTATACAACATGCTGTGCCTGCTAGATCATTTCATATTGTGATAATCTGATAGGAAATACATAGAGAAGAGAAAAAGAGACTGTTGATACCATTCTGCTTCTAGCCATTTCAGTCTGCCCAAATGTACTAATTCATTATTAAAATATATGAATGTGTTTGAGCCAAGAATCCCAGCCTTGTCCTTCCTAATATTGGAGAAGGTGATGGGTAAGTATTGACAGATTTTATTTTCATGAGTAAAATCCTTTACAAGAAAATCAGCAAGAGGATTTGGGTGGCAAGTCTAAACACACCTATTTATAAGTTCAATTGAAATCAATGGGATTTCCAATATAAGTATCTTAAGACAAGCACGTGAAAGAAAGTATGCATGCAGAAACAAACTGGTTGCTTAGATTGATTTAAGCAAATGCCTTAACTACAAATCTTTTCTATAACAATCTTTTTAATGTAGGAAAATGCTTAGTTTATAAGGTAAATTTATCAAATACTGATATTTAGGTTGCCTAAATATTCCAACCATAACTGAATATTGAGGATGTTAAGTCGTATAGCTTTGTTCTTGGGAAATATTACATTTAAGATTGTGTACATTTCCTCTAATAAGTCACAGTTGCTGGCAATATCTATTACAAGATACAAGATAATAAATTTGACATAATTTCAAGTATATAATTTTAACGGTTTTCCTCTGACTACTTTAAAAACTCTGAAAATACCTTCTATGCTTAAAAATAGCATACATTTGCAAAATGGACCTATAAATTTGATTCTTACATGTGTCAAAACAGTCATGCACTAAATGCATATTATTATAAAAATTTAAGACATGCTTTAAACACACTTTCATTTTATAATACATGGCAATATTAAATAATACATTTCCTTGTTAGCATCTGTTTGCTGTCATTGTTGGCAAGGTCTATGATTTATTGCCTAAATTAATGACCATGACTCTCTTGGTCCTGATATATGTCCCCAAGCTTATTACATCACTAAATAAAATGAAAGTTATAGATGCTTTCGTGTTTGACAGTGGTTTTCTTTTTGGTAATTGTTTATTTTTTTAAGGATCTATTCACTGAATAACTTAAAGTGGCCTTTGTTAAAACAAGATGATAATACTAATATAAAACTAGAAATCAGGGGTTTGGTTTAAAGTTTCCAGTTACTGCTTTATATTTTAATAACTAGAATTCAACTAAGATACTTAAATTATGATGAAAGCTTGACAAGACAATTTGTTTTCCTTTTAGGTTTAAATTAGCAGCTATACGGAAACCTAAACATTTATTGGCTGTTGTTAATCTTTTATTTACCTAAAACATAAAAGTAAAGAGTGAGAAAGCACATCATAAAATATGATGTCTGCACTAGGTTGTGCTCCCTGCTGAGATGCTAAATAAGACAGTAGCCAAATTCAGATGTTTGCTTAGTTGATAAACGATAGTGTGGTAAGTAGGAATTGTTAATCCCTTAGGCTCATATGGACCTTTCTCTTTCACCCTCACTTGCTCCTCCTTTCTGAAGTTAATATGCTTTTTCCCTCTTTCTTTTCCTTTGAAAGCAGGTGAGAACTACAGTTAGTAGTAACAATGGTTATGCTGGTTCAGATTTTCCCCATTTTATTTCATATCTATATCGCCCAATAGCCAAAAAGTAGAAAACATAATATTAAAAACTTTTAATGTATTTTTTAAACAATTTAAACCATTTAAAAACAATTACAATGGGATTTCACAACAAACCATAACTGAAACCAGGAATACTGTGTGTTGATCTGCTTGAAGGCTTTTGTCTATGTATGGTGGTGGCTACCAATGATCTATCAATATTCCCTGCCCTCCAGTCCTGGTACATTGTGTTGTATCAAAAAGTTCACAAAAGATTATTTGAGCCAGTGGAAACTTCTGTTAATGGAAGGAGAAGATGAGGGTTGGTTTTGTTTGCTGATTTCCTTCTGCGGCCTCCAAAAATCTGATCCAGAGTGTAGAGAACTCTGGAACAGCATGGTTGATGATGTAGTCCAGAGGTGGGTGGGAATGCAGGAGAAAGGGAAAATTTGCAAAAACTTCCTCACACTTTCTTTTGTTCATGGAAGTGGCACCTGGATCAAAGAGTCTTCATTAGATGGAAGAACAGCATTGGATACAACCCATTGTTTCAGCTTAAAGCATTTTTTTTAAAGTTCCACTAATACATAATAGAATGCACATAATTAAGTTTTAGTATGTTTTCATCTCACATTTGTACACATTAAAGGGCTAAATATTCAATAATTAATTTATTTGCATGTCTGCCAGTATGATTTTCTTTAGATGCATCCAGGGTTCTGCTTGTTGTGTTCACCACAGTACCCATGACCAACAAGATAAGCCACATTTAAAACTGAACAGCAGATTGACATTTCAGCAGTGAGAACTGTTGCTGTTAAAACAATAAGCAATGCTTTATTAGCTCACATAGTTTTCTCCAGCAGTCACATATCCTTTATTTGGATTGTGGCAAATATATGTGAAATGTAATACATAATTGCTGAATACATGAATAACTTTTGGTTTAAAATACTATTTTCCCCCCAAGGATGTCCTTAACATTCCAGTTTTTTGTATCATCAACGTAGTCAAACATCAGATTTTTTGTATCATGAATGTAGTCAAACTTCAAATTTTATCCTTTAAGTCAAGAACTACACCTTAATTTAGAGTTGCAGACTACTAAATCGAATCCATTTCTTCTTGAAGCTTTCTACCCAAGCTGTTGATTATACTCTGGGTTCAAGTCACCTTGAATCTATATAGCCAGTTTGCTTTACATAAGGGTTCATGCTGGAGACATATATAGATCCCAATCTCAACTGGCCTGAGTTGAGGAGGAAGCTTGCTCAAACCATTAGCCTGTGATCAATCTGGTGGACTAGATTGGACTATCTGGTGGACTAGACACAAAACAAAGGTTCACATAAATCCCTGCTACATGATTAAAGCAACAACCAGCACCATGATGTGGTAAAAATCTTTGTGTAACTGTGTTGTTCCTATGAAATTTGACTTCAAAATTGAATATAATTTCTAGATCTGGTTACTGAATAAATGTGCCTATTTCACTGCTTATGCTGTTGCAATCAATTCATTCTGGCTTATGATCTCCAGTATGGTACACTGTACAGTATTAGACTGGGACTCAGGAGATCCAGGTTCTACTCCCCACTTGTCCATTAAGTTCACTGGGTAACATTGGGCCAGTCACTAATCTACATCACTGGGTTGTTATGAGGATAAAACACAGAGGAGGTCTGTATAAACTGGCTTGTATTCCTTGCAAGACAAAAAAGGTGGGAAATAAATGTAACAATAAAAAATAAAATGTATGCATTCTCTCTCTCTCTCTCTCTTTCTCTCTCTCTCTCTCTCTCTCTCCCCCTTCCTCCCACCCCCTATTAGGGTTTGCAAATCCAGGCCTCAGATTCTAATAATCAAATTATGATGGCCATTTCATGACACATCCTCCATTTCATTTCAGATCTGCCATTTTAATTCTCAGTGCTAGGAATAGCCTACAACTCCCAGCATGCACTGTCTGGGAGTGCAGAACCTATCGGAGCCCAGGGACAGTGGGCTCTCTGTTGTTCCCGCTGCCGTGGCGGTGATCGCCCACTCACAAGCATGATCACTCACCGCTGTGATCAGCTGCCTGCCGACATGATCGCCCACTCCCTGATATTCCAGTCCCTGGACAGGTCCTTGTGTGCTCCACAGGCGCCCCGCAGCTGCCTGCTTCCCCCAAGAGCCAAAGCAGAATTAAAATGGCAGATCTGTCATGAAATGGCAGATTCATCATGAAATGGCCATCATGATTTGATTATTCACAGCCCTACCCCCACCACCACCATCATTCCGCCACTGTTAGTACTTCTGTTGTTAGCTTGTATCTCCATTTTAAAGTTTCATTGCTCTGGAATTCCCACGATTACATGGGTTTAGGATCATGGGTTATTCAGTGTGAGCTGAGCTGAAAATCTCTTGACTTTGTAGACTGTAAAGTTGGTGTGTAACATGCTGTGCTCTCCTGGTGTTTACTAGTTGGTGGCGACCTTGACACACACACATACACACACACACACAATGCCCTTGGAAAGATGCTACATCATCACACGATGTTCAAAAGGGAATTGTGGGTTAAAAATCAAAGCTGCAATTTTTCAGTGGAAACTGCAATTTTTTAACCTAAATCTTTCCTCAAAATAATATTGCTTGATGCCATTCCAGATGCATTATGTGTGGAGGGGAGAGTGGAAATGGCCTGGAAGAATCACCACCACCAGATTGGCTTTTTTGGGGGGGGGAGGAGTTTAAGATGAAATAATGTCAAATAGAAAGGCTCTTCCTCTTACTCTTCTCCCAAATTCAAACTAAAGTTCACTTGTCCCTGACTCAGTGTAACATGGATGGTTTTCGTTTCGTACAAGCAGAGCCTAAGGCTGTTTCTACACCTGCCTTTTCCCCCCTGGATCGTCTCGGGATCATCCCTGTGCATCCAAATGACACGCAGGGAATCACAGGAGCAGGCAGGGACGATCCTTCCATTTTCCTGGGATAATCGTTAGGAATAGAAAGGGCCTAACATCACTGGACCTGCCAGGAGAGAGAAACCCAGCTACATTTGTTTTTACATTGAGTGCAAGATTTAATACTCTTGTGTTATACAAAGCTAGGCCATTGAAGCTATGCATTTTGCTCTCTTAGACAACTTTCTAGCCTGAAAGCTCTTGCACATTAGAATAAAGAACAAGGAAGTCACATGGTACTAACTGAATAAGAGTGTGAAGGACTCATTTGGATGCCTGGGGACAATTTTTGATTGTCCACAGCTATCCAGGTGAATGGCTAATTGGGAGTCTGGCTTGATAACATTCTGAGATGCAGAAATAACATTTCCAGTTAAGATAATAATTGTACGTAGCTTTAGATTAATATTCAACCTTTAAAAAAAATCCAGTAATGAACAGATAGCTTACTGTAAAATGGTTAAATATATTAGTTTATATCAGTGTGAAAAGAGGGTCTGAATCAAATTATAAGTCTCCATCCAAAGAACCATGAGCAGAAGGAAAACAGCTATTACTAACTAGTAGCTATGTCTCTCTTTCCCCTTACTCAAAATAAATGTGAGGGACCTGATCCAGATCAGGACCCTATCAGGGGGATATAGTGCTTTAACATTTAATCCCCATTGCAGCCCTCTTTTGTGTTGCTCCCCACCCCTTCAATTTGCATTTCCAAAGATGTGCTCATTCATTACAAGAAAAAAGATTAGACAAATAGATAGAGCATATACCTATAATGAGCAGTTATAAAGGACAGGACTGAAAAGTCTCTGTTCAAAAGCACTTTACATCTGATTAATATGTGCTAGAAACCATAAAGGGGACAGACTCCTCCAAAGACAATAGGTGACAATATCTGTAGGTGACAATATCATTTATTATTTATTTATTTTTATTTATTTCATTTATATACCGCCCCATAGCTGAAGCTCTCTGGGCAGTTTACAAAACTTAAAAACAATGAAAATTAAAAACAGATATACAAAATTAAAAAACAACCAAAAGTATAAAAAACAATATCCATTTAAAACATGAGACAGCATTTCTATTGGCTCTTCGCCCTCAATCCTTTTGCCAGTTCCTACCCACCTTGTACATGCAAATCTCATCTATCGAAAGGAGCTGGAGAATGGAAAACTAGGGGCTGGAGGAGACACAAAGCTCGGTCCATTCCGACCTCTCCATGGGCCATCTGGGAAAGGATCCCATCTACCCGCTGGGCATAAGCCTGGTCTTGGGGCTGGTACAATTTCCTAATCTGTTGTCCGTCTTTTGTCTTTAGAGGCACCAGTTGCAAGGAGCCTCCAAAATAATTTAATAATGGGGACATGCTATTGACTCCCTGATCAAAATGCTCAGGGCGATCTTGAGATGGAGATCAAAATCAAGGAGGCATTGAAAGGAGAAACTGTTGTAGTGATGGGTGACTTTATTTATCCTCACATTGACTGGATTAATGCATGCTCTGGTCATAACAAAGAAATAAAATTTCTCAGTATCCCAAACAACTATGCTCCAGGTCACAGAATTAACCAGAGGGAAGGAAGCCATGGACTTATTCCAAAGTGCACCCAGGACCTAGTGCGATATGAGTGTTGTTCACCGGATTGGAAACAACGACCAAAGTAATATCTAACACAGTCACATTTGACTTCAAAAGAGGAAACATCTCTAAAATTGCTTTTACTGCTTTTAAATTATATATTGTTTTAACTTGGTTCATGGTTTAATTTGTTTTTAGCTGTGTATATTTATTGCTTTCTACTGTATGCTTTTATCTGTACGCCGCCCTGAGATGTTTTAAATAAATAGAGATGTTTAAAATATTTTAAATAAATAAAATAATAAATAAAATAAAATTACAGAACTGTGTTAAAGGAAATGTTAAAAGAGAAATTCAAGAGGGTCAAAACCACAATTGCTCCATTCAGAAGACACTTTAAACCACAGCTTTAACCATGGTGGTTAAGGCAAAAAACCTTATTTACCATGGTTTAAGCCATGGTTTAAGGTGTCTTCTGAGGCCTGGCTTTTTGGCTTAACCACTGTGGTTAAAGCTGTGGTTTAAGGTGTCTTCTGAGTAGAAATTCAGCTAGAATGTATACCACAGGTCAGGGAAAGTAGCATAATGTATGAGAGGTCACCAGCATGGTTAACAAGCAGTGTTAAGGAAGCTGTTAGAAAAAGGAAGACTTCCATCAGAAACTGGAAGACTTGCCCAAACAAAGAGAACAAAACTGGGTATTTTCATGAAGGGAGTCTGAAGAACTGAGGCAAAAATGGTGATAAGAGATGAGTTTCTTGATCTTACCAACAAATTGAAAACAAACAAATCACCAGGTCCAGATGATAACAACCCAAAATACTCAAATAGGACATTGCTGATCTTCTAACAAAATATGCAACATACCCCTAAAATCAGCCTCTGTACCAGAGGACTGGATAATGGCCAATGTAAAGCTAATTAAAAAAGAATCCTTGAGTGGGGGATAGAGCCCGGAAATTACAGTCCTGTTAGCTTAACATCTGTTAAGAACTTAAGAAGAGCCAGACCAAGAGTCCATCTAGTTCAGCATTCTGTTTACACAGTAGCTAACCAGCTGTCAACCAGGAACCCACAAGCAAGACATGACTACAACAGCACCCTCCTGCCCCTGTTCCCTAGCAACTGGTCTACATAGGTTTACTGCCTCTTAATACTGGAGGTAGTACATAGCCATCAGAACTAGTAGCCATTGATAGCCTTCTCCTGTTCTTGGTAAATTAGTGGGAAGTGCTATTTAAGTTAAAACTATTAAGACTATAAAAGTACAAGTCCTGCTGAAAAAGAATCAAATGGCTTATATAATTTTATGTCCTGTCTCACTAACTTTTTACAGTTTTTTGAAAGTGTCAATAAACATGTGATCCAATAAGTGTTGCTTACTTAGACTTCCAAAAGCCTTCGATAAAGCCCCTCATGAAATCTTCCTAAGCAAACTTAGCTGTCATGGGATAAGAGGACAGGTCTTCCTATGGATCAGTAAGTAGTTAAAGAACTGAAAACAAAAAGCAAGAATAAATGTTCAAATTTTCACAATGGCAGAATGTAAAGTGGGGTCTCCCAAGTGTATTCGGACCAGTGCATTTTAAACTTGTCCATAAATTTTGTGAACCACCCAGAGAGCTTCGGCTATTGGCTGGTATAAAAATGTAATAAATAAATAAATGAGCCAGTGTGGTGGCTAAAGTGTTAGACTGGGAGTCAGGAGATCCGAGAAGTAGGAAATGAAAGCTGAAAGGATTGCTCAAGGTCGCTGACTTGGTTCACGTGACAGGGTAGTCCATGGATTAAGTAACCCATGGGTATCGGGGATGAGCAGGAGAGAGGGGGCACCCAGCGGTTAACCCAGCAACAAATCATGGTTAACTGCTGGGTTGTTTAGCCCCAGTGGTCTGAGTTCAGATAACACACTCAGCAACCTAAGAAGGAGCTACTCGTGGGTTGCTAATTAAAAGTGGAAGTGGTAGGCATGCGGAAGACAGCATAGCATGCCTGCTCCCTTTATTTGAATTTATTTATTACATTTCTATGCCACCCAATAGCCAAAGTTCTTCCATTCATTCCTGACAGCCCATTGGTTGTTTAGCCATGGGCTGTCATATCGTGTGAACTGGCTCACTATATTCATGACTGAGGTGGAATTACAGTCACAGAATCTCCCAACTCATGCTTTTGGAGCCAAACTAGATGAAGGGGAAAGTGTCCATGAAATGTTATGCCAATATAAATTTGTTAGTCTCTAAGGTGTGACTAGACTCTGTTGTTTTAAACATAAAGTGGGATATTTTATTGATTACAATAGAATGTAAGCCTATGCGGCAGGGTCTTGCTATTTACTGTTTTACTCTGTACAGCACCATGTACATAGATGGTGCTATATAAATAAATAATAATAATAATAAATTAGTAGATGCATATGGCTACTTTGAAAAGCAGAGAAGTGGCACCTGTGTGTGGTGTGTTATCCAGCCTTTCATCTTGTGCAGTTTCATGGATCTAAACTGGTATAACCTTTATTTATTTATTTTAGATAGCTTTTTGGACCAAATGCCTCCAAACTGGCTTACAATACAAATGAAAACCAGTCAACACATAAATAACTTTGAAATTGCATACCAACCACACAGCAGAATATAACATTAAAAACCCATGACTATACAATTTGTGGCAATCACTGTCCCACCCCATAGCCCTCCACACCACACCCCATTTTTATTTATTTATTTCTTACTTACATTTATATACCATCCCTTTAGCCGAAGCTCTCTGGGCGGTTTACAAAAGTTAAAAACAGTAAACATTAAAAAATTATACAAAATTTAAAAACCATCAGAAACATAAAAACAACAGTACAAAAACATTTAAGAGTGGCTTTGCAAGGGCTGCTGTGGGAGGGAGGGGGCAGGAAAGTCGTATCTTCAGTATTCAAGGCAGTAAGCCTGTGTGCACCAGTTGCTGGGGAACATGGATGGGAGGGTGTTGTTGCACCATGTCCTGCTTTGCTGGGCCTGGTCAACAGCTGGTTGGCCAATGTGTGAACAGAGTGCTCGACTAGATGGACCCTTGGTCTGATCCAGCATAGCTCTTATTTTCTTAATATTTAATAGTGTTTTAAACTTTCTGGGCTGATTCTGGGGAAGATTGAGCAGAACGTTAGTTAAATAGGGTGTTCTTAGCTCCTTCTCCCTACCAAAGCCTTCTGTGCTCCCCAAAATGGCACCTGAAGTTTGATAGACCCCTGGAATGGTATACTATTGGGCATGGGGGTCAGGAAACTGCAAAACAACAACAACGAAATAAGGGGAATTCAGCGGAACTGCCTTGTGCAAGTGTTTTGCACCTCACGCAAGTCATCGCTGATACAAGCCATTGTATGTTTCATGGCGACAACATTGGCAAACATGATTTCTAGACTATTAGATTAAAGCTACAACCCCATTCAATTTACCAGGGAATAAATCCCATTGATTCAGTGAGCTTTACTTCCAAAAAAATATGCATGGGATCAGGCTGAAAGTCTGCCTCTTCTTTAAAGAACGGGATAGCATTTTTAGTGTTAATCTATACTAAGAGCAGAGTGTTTTGTAAGGCTGAATACTAAATGCAGGTAAAAGAGTACCAGACATGGAGTTTGTTTGTTTTGTTTTGTATATGAAGCAATAGCTGTGTAAACTGTAACTTTGTAATTTTGTAAGTACCACTTTATCATGTTGCTGTAAAAGGTAATCAAAATAAATAATGGATGATGAAGAAATATTTTCTCATGCCTTTTGTATTCTTTCAGGAGTACTTCCAGATCTATGAAATCTTAGTAAGCATATTAAATAATACAACATGATGTGCAACATATCATATCTGAGACATTATTTTGCGTAGAACATTTATACAACTTATATGGAACTTGTATGCAGCTTAATGAATATAAATAGTTAATCTTGTTTTTTTTAAAAAAAAGAAAAAGTGTGATTTCAATCCTCCCCCTTCCCTCGATAACGGGCAGAAAGGTGTAGGTCATCTCTGAGATGCTATGACATTGATTCAAGGTTCCTCAGCTGTGCAGTGTACATAACGCATATGTTGGAGAGTCATCTGTCAGCTATGCCCCTCCTATGGAGTTAAAGTTCTAAAGGGAAAAGAATTCGACACAGTGCTGTCACTGTTAAATTTTCACAATGGAAAAGCATGCAAATATTGAGCCTCTTGCTTAGCCATAGTGCCCTGCCTAATGTCTGTGCTACTTAGAATAAAAAAAAGTGGGTGCATCTAGGGCTCTTAGATCTGACAAAGGTCATGCTATGCTGGGCATTTGAATTGGAAATTGTCTGGACTTAGATTTTATAAAGCTCCCACTGTTGTCGGGAAAAATTTCAGCAGGGTTTTGTCCCTGGAGAGGCCTCTTAGGCCCTTTTCTGTCCTATGAATGAATTTAGATGTGAGGGCTTCTCTGGCCTTAAAACTGTTAAATTCATTTTGCATACATCCCCAGAGAGAAAAACTGGCAGATGCTTTTGTCTTGGAAGTGTTTAAAAGAAAACTGCAGAACAGGAACAAGAGAGGGAAGGGGCCCTGTGTAGAGTCCCAGAACACTTTGGAAATGGCCAATATGCAGTTTTCATCAGTACTAAGGCGGGGCGCAATATGGTGCCTGTAGCTCACTGGGGAATATGAATGTTGATTAAGCATACTCCAAGGCTTTGAAATTCTGAAAGCAGTGTCAGAATAATGGATGTTGAGCAAATGTCAAGCATTTGTTAATTTCTCTGTTATTTGGAGTTTATCTACCATGATCAATCAAATAAACTAGTGCTTCTCTGTTGTGGCATGTGTCATTGATATGGTGATTAGGTGGCTAGAGAGACCTTCTGCTTCCCCTACCCCCACTTTCTCTCCAGGTAGCAGATTCATAGTTATTTAATGGAATAAGGTGTGTTAACAATTTTTTAAAAAAATGGCATGTGGCACCCCAAAATGACCATACATACTCTAATTAAAAGTCACCATGTCACCATTGAGAGTTTGTGAAATTTACTCTCTCTTTTTTCATGCGAAACAAATTAGCATCAAGAAAGTATGTGTTGTCCTATCCACCTATTAGGCTGCTTTGCCTAAAAAACTAACAAACAAACAACTTTCCCTGCCACTTCAAAACTAGGAAAAATCCTACTAATCACAACACAAGTACTTCAGAAGTGTTGTTGTTGTTTAATCATGGATAGTACCACATTTATTTTCCTTTGGTGATCTTGGGCCTGGTGATATTTCTCTCTTTTAATAGCTAGGTATGATTTAACATGACAGTGATTGGGTTTGCATGGCACACTAAACAATGATGGGTTGTTTTCTGGAACAATCCATGATGGGTTGGTGTGTAATCTGTGAGCTGTTTTTCCCACCCACTGTGGCTTGTTTCTCCCAAATAACCAACCCTGAGAACCCATGGTCTGCAGTAGGGGTTGTTTTATGTATAGTGGGTTAGCGTGTCATTGTTCACACCAGCGTGTGTTACAGAGATTGCCTATAGAACACTTGGCAAGAGCAGCCAAAAAAGCTGCTGTGGCTCTGCTCATCTCGAGCGATCTCTGTTCCCAAGATCTGCCTAGCAACATATTGCACTTCTGGTGCTCCATTCCCTTAGCCTCCGTCTCTGCTGCAGTCAGCCCCTAAGTTAGGCATCCAAGCCGCCTCCTCAATCCAGAACTGATGTCAAATAGCAGTGTTGAGCAAACCTAGTATTAAGCAAGCCAAATAAATCACTTTATATGCCAATACATTTTTTCTTTTTATTCTTTGTTGCTGGTGAGGGGGGAGCTGTCAAAGGCTTGGAAACTGGGGCAATGGATAAGAAATAAAGAAGAGGGAGTAGGAAGGGAAGAGAAGTGTAGCAAACAGTTTGTTTCAGATGTGCTTAAATCCTTACTTTCCCATGAAAAAAGCAGTCACACAATTATCCAGTAATGCATGTGGTGGTGGCTCCCCATAAGGGGAACCCATGTATTAAATTTTGTCCCATTTCTGCAAAGTTTCAAGGAGTTGGAGGGCTCCCCATTGGGTAGAATTATTACCACAGGTATATTCGAGGCAGTATTAAGCAAGCCCAGGATTTAGCAGCCAAATAAGCCACTTTGTGTACCAATAAAAAGTTTCTTTTTATTTTGTATTTCTGATTTGTTGCTGGTGAGGGGGGAGCCATCAAAGGCTTGGAAATTGGGACAGCGAGTAAGGAATAAGGAGTGGGGAATAGGGGGTAGGAGCGAGAAGGAAAGGGAAGCAAATAGGGTAAGGATTGAAACGAGTGGGTGGGGGACTGGCAGAAGAAGACATCTCTAGTGTGAAACGGACCAACCAGAGACTTGCTGCTGCTTTAGCGGTAGCACAAGGGACTGCAAAGGAAGCTAGGATACCTGGCTGGCGAAGGGGTGAGAAAATAAACCACACTCCATAGCTTGATTGCCTGATCGTCTGGCAGGAGCACAGTAGGTTGTTGGCAAAACAACGTACTCTGTGTAGGTTATCAACCAACATGGGTTAGCATGACGTATGTACAGGGCCATTGGTGGTGGTGGTGGTGGTCTTCTGCTGCTGCTGCTGCTGCTGTTGTTATGAGTTTCAGTTATAGAATCAAGCAGATGGAGGGTGTTCAACCTGTTCTGGATGGGGGTTGCACTCCCCCTGAAGAAGCAAGTTCGTAGCTTGGGGGTTCTCCTAGAATCATCTCTGTCACTTGAGGCTCAGATGGCCTCGGTGGCACGGAGTGCCTTCTACCAACTTCGGTTGGTGGCCCAGCTATGCCCCTATCAGGACAGGGATAACCTGGCTTCAGTTGTTTATGCCCTGGTAACCTCCAAGTTAGATTACTGCAATGCACTCTATGTGGGGCTGCCTTTGAAGATGGTTTGGAAGCTACAGCTTGTGCAAAATGCAGCAGCCAGTGTGACAAGGACCAGAAGGTTGGAACATATAAGACCCACTCTGGCCCGCTTGCATTGGCTGCCTGTATATTTCCAAGCCCAATCCAAGGTGCTGGTTTTAACCTATGAAGCCTTACACGGCTTGAGACCACAATACCTGATGGAACGCCTCTCCCAACATGAACCTACCCATACACTGCACTCAACATCCAAGGTATACAAATAATAATAATAATAAGCCATGAGTCATAACTTCTTTTAAAGGATCATTTTAAAGTTAAAGCAATACAAAATGAATAGAAATACAAAACTGATAGAGACATATTATTAGGAAACAAAGAATAAAACCTTTTTATTCTCCCAGTATTTTAACACTTAATTTTAATTTAAATTTAAATTTTACTGTTTTAACTCTGTATTTTAATTTTATATCAATTTTGCTGCGTGGTTTTTATTCTGGTTGTGCTTTTTATATTGTATTGTGTATTTGTGTTTTTAACCTGTTGGTTGTCTTACTGTGATTTTAATTTTTGTGAACCGCCCAGAGAGCTTCGGCTATTGGGCAGTATAGAAATGTAATAAATAAATAAATAAATAAATAAAATCAAAAATTAAACAAAAATAAAATAAAAGGTGCCAGTAGTCCAATTTATATTAAACTTATCACTTGTGCTCTAACATTATGCTGTTTGAACTTGTCATTCCAAGACGGGTACACACACACACTTCCAATCATAAACAAACGAGCAATAGGATGTGTATTCCCAGGTCTGCAGTGTACAATGGCAGTGATTTTATACATAGTGTTCCAGGTTTTATGTATCCAGTTATAAAAAGAAAGAAGTTTTGGTAGATTTCCAGGCTATACTCTTGACAAAAAATGCAGTGATGGAAAGCTTTAGATTCATGACTCTTCATAAGAACATTGGAACTACAGTTCCCAACTATACAATTACAACAAAGACGGAACTTATTGACACACTATGCAGGCATATACCAAATATAAATATTAAACCTGAAACTCTAAAGATGGGATAGCTTCTGTACTTTTAACATTTGTGTAGGTGGGGGATTTTTTCTTTTGGCAACGATAGCTATTTAGATCCCTGCTGGATTATAATCTGACAAATTGCACCTGATAAAATCCCCCAAAGGTATGTATTGTATTTATGTAATTTATAGCAAATGAAACATGCTCTTTTTTAAAGTTTTGTTTGGGCTGTTCAGCAAACTTGACATTTTCTGCATATATTCCAGTGAAATATTAAGTGTTTTGGAATAAACTGTATAATTATGCCATTAGAAACTTTGGGTCTTTTGTGTGATTTATGCCCTGAATATAGCTGTCAAACAACACGTGCATTTAACACGTGATGCATACAAATGCTAAAGGCATTAGCTGCATGAGGCCAATGTCATTAACAGTAATCAACATAATGAAAGTTACCTGGCTGTTTTTTAATGTAATTAATTGCTTGTAAATAACACACTTAATTTACAGTTTTCTAAATATGATTATATTACCTATAAGCAAGTGGTGTTGGCACATGTAGGTGATCTTTTCCAGATTTTTAAAGATTGTGGCATAATGGGGAAAATAACCAGATTCAAACGAAATCTCCTGAAGTTGGAATAAGGATTTGATCTATACATTTTACAAGGATATACATTTCAAGTGTGTTAAAAAAAAATAGAAATCAATTGTGTTTGATTAAAATGAAAGATCACCTACACATGTTTATGGAATAGCATCATATTTTCTTTTTAGCACAATTCAGTAGATTTTGTTGTTTATTCGTTCAGTCGTTTCCGACTCTTTGTGACTTTATGGACCAGCCTACGCCAGAGCTTTCTGTCGGCTGTCGCCACCCCTAGCTCCCCCAAGGTCAAGTCTGTCACCTCCAGAATATCATCCATCCATCTTGCCCTTGGTCGGACCCTCTTCCTTTTGCCTTCCATTTTCCCTAGCATCAGCCTCTTCTCCAGGGTATCCTGTCTTCTCATTATGTGGCCAAAGTACTTCAGTTTTGCCTTTAATACCATTCCCTCAAGTGAGCAGTCTGGCTTTATTTCCTGGAGTATGGACTGGTTTGATCTTCTTGCAGTCCAAGGCACTCTCAGAATTTTCCTCCAACACCACAGTTCAAAAGCATCTATCTTCCTTCGCTCAGCTTTCCTTATGGTCCAGCTCTCGCAGCCATAGGTTACTACGGGGAATACCATTGCTTTAACTATGCGGACCTTTGTTGTCAGTGTGGTGTCTCTGCTCTTAACTATTTTATCAAGATTTGTCATTGCTCTCCTCCCAAGAAGTAAACGTCTTCTGATTTCCTGGCTGCAGTCAGCGTCTGCAGTAATCTTTGCTTCCAGAAATACAAAGTCTGTCACTACCTCCACGTTTTCTCCTTCTATTTGCCAGTTATCAATCAAGCTGGTTGCCATAATCTTGGGTTTTTTGAGGTTTAACTGCAACCCAGCTTTTGCACT
Organism: Elgaria multicarinata webbii; assembly: GCF_023053635.1. Lineage (NCBI taxonomy): Eukaryota > Metazoa > Chordata > Lepidosauria > Squamata > Anguidae > Elgaria > Elgaria multicarinata. The sequence continues at coordinate 135,667,641 of NC_086172.1, read as the reverse complement.
TTCTTCTTTCACCTTTGTCATAAGGCTCCTCAGCTCCTCCTCGCTTTCAGCCATTAAAGTGGTGTCATCTGCATATCTGAGATTGTTAATGTTTCTTCCTGCGATTTTAACTCCAGCCTTGGATTCGTCAAGCCCAGCACGTCGCATGATGTGTTCTGCATACAAGTTGAATAGGTAAGGTGAGAGTATACAACCCTGCCATACTCCTTTCCCAATCTTAAACCAGTCCGTTGTTCCGTGGTCTGTTCTTACCGTTGCTACTTGTTCATTATACAGATTCCTCAGGAGGCAGACAAGATGACTTGGTATCCCCATACCACCAAGAACTTGCCACAGTTTGTTATGATCCACACAGTCAAAGGCTTTAGAATAGTCAATAAAACAGAAATAGATGTTTTTCTGGAACTCCCTGGCTTTCTCCATTATCCAGCGGATATTGGCAATTTGGTCTCTAGTTCCTCTGCCTTTTCTAAACCCAGCTTGTACATCTGGCAATTCTCGCTCCATGAATTGCTGGAGTCTACCTTGCAGGACCTTGAGCATTGCCTTGCTGGCATGTGAAATAAGTGCCACTGTCCGATAGTTTGAACATTCTTTAGTGTTTCCCTTTTTTGGTATGGGGATATAAGTTGATTTTTTCCAGTCTGATGGCCATTCTTGTGTTTTCAGCTGGGATACCGTCGTCTCCTGCTGCCTTGTTATTAGCAATGCTTCTTAAGGCCCATTCAACCTCACTCTTCAGGATGTTTGGCTCTAACTCACTGACCACACCGTCTGAGCTATCCCCGATATTATTATCCTTCCTATACAGATCTTCCGTATATTCTTGCCACCTTTTCTTGATCTCTTCTGTTTCTGTTAGATCCTTGCCATCTTTGTTTTTGATCATACCCATTTTTGCCTGGAATTTACCTCCGATGTTTCTAATTTTCTGGAAGAGGTCTCTTATCCTTCCTATTCTATTGTCTTCTTCCACTTCCGCGCATTGCTTGTTTAAAAATAATTCCTTATCTCTTCTGGCTAACCTCTGGAATTTTGCATTCAATTGGGCATATCTCCCCCTATCACTGTTGTCTTTTGCTTTCCTTCTTTCTTGGGCTACTTCCAGTGTCTCAGCAGACAGCCTCCTTGCCTTCTTGGTTTTCTTTTTCTTAGGGACGTTTTTTGTTGCCACCTCTTGGACAATGTTGCGAACTTCTGTCCATAGTTCTTCCGGGACCCTATCTACTAAATCTAGTCCCTTAAATCTATTCTTCATTTCCACTGCATATTCATTAGGAATATTAGTGAGCTCATATCTAACTGATCTGTGGGTCTTCCCTATTCTCTTTAGTTTGATTCTAAATTGTGCAATAAGAAGTTCGTGATCTGAACTACAGTCAGCTCCAGGTCTTGTTTTTACTGTCTGTATAGATGTCCGCCACCTTTTGCTGCAAAGGATGTAGTCAATCTGATTTCGGTGTCGGCCATCTGGTGAAGTCCATGTATAAAGCCGTCTTTTAGGTTGTTGGAAGAGAGTGTTTGTTATGCACAGTGAGTTGTCCTGGCAGAATTCTATCAGCCTATGTCCCGCTTCATTTTGTTCTCCTAGACCATGCTTACCTGTAATTCCAGATGTCATTTGACTGCCCACCTTAGCATTCCAGTCTCCTATAATGAAAATAACATCTTTTTTTGGTGTATTATCCAGTAGGTGCTGCAGATCCTCATAGAACTGATCTACTTCTGCTTCTTCAGCATCTGTGGTTGGGGCATATATTTGAATCACTGTGATGTAAGCCAGGGTAAATGGCTTACCCTGAATTCGAATTGAGATCATTCTATCATTTTTTGGATTGTATCCAAGCACTGCTTTAGCCACTTTATTATTAATTATGAAGGCTACTCCATTTCTTCTGTGATCCTCTTGTCCACAGTAGTAGATCTGGTGCTGATCTGATGTGAAGTGGCCCATTCCAGTCCATTTCAGTTCACTGACACCCAATATATCTATATTTAATCTTGACATCTCACCAATAACCACCTCCAATTTGCCCTGGCTCATAGATCTTACATTCCAGGTTCCTATAGTGTGTTGATCTTTAGAACATCGGATTCATCGTTCACTACCAGCACTGTCGGCCGCTAGCCGTCCTTTCGGCTTTGAGCTAGCTGCGTCATCACATCTGGGGCTAGTTGAACTTATCCTCTGTTCCTCCCCAGTAGCATTTTGACCATCTTCCGACCTGGGGGTCCCATCTTCCGATGGTATACCGACATATCTCTGGTTGTACTGATCCATTTAGTTTTCATGGCAAGAATACTGGGGTGGGTTGCCATTACCTTCCCCAGGGATCGTATTTAGTCTGACCTCTCTACCATGACCTTCCCGGCTTGGGTGTCCCTTCACGATTTAGCTCATGGCATCCTTGAGGTGCTCAAGCTCCAGCGATCTCCTTTGCTGTAGATTAGTATTTATTTATTAACTAAAAAACTTCTATACCACTTAATACATTAAAATCCTCAGGTGGTTAACATTAAAATACAACATAACAATATAACAGCCCAGATAAAATAAACAAATAAATAAATAAAAAAATAAAAAATAAATCATTTAAAAACATTACAGTACTATAACAATAACAACAGGGTAGTATCAGAGTCCCTCACAGGTCTGGGAAAGTCTGCGTGAATAGGTATGTTTTCAAGAGACATTTAATCTTGCCACCATTTCTGCCTCTCAAACCATATGTAGGAAAGTGTTCTAAATAAAAGTGTGGGTGCCACCACTGAGAAGGTCCACTTACACATCACTACCTGGCCACTTTCTGTTGGTCATGTACAACCAGTGAGGGGACAACTGGGTATATATAAGGAAAGATAGTCTACTAGGTAACCTGTTCCCAACTTGTTTAGGGTTTTGTAGGTCAACAGCAAAATCTTGGCCATGGCTCTTTAACTAATAGATAATATCTCTTGTTATGATAAATGTTATAGAAATAAAATGACTGCATGGTCTTCTTCTGTTGAGGAAAGCAAAGGGCTACTCAGCAAATCCAGTTTGTGAATCCTATTGTGACAATAACGCCAGGGCTGCCTGCAGTAATAATTTAAGTGTGGCAGATGTTACTTACTTGGATACATTATGTAGTGGGACCATACAACATCCACTGAGAAGCAGGTGAACCTCCCACTACTGATTTAGGGTTGCCCACGTTTAGAACACATCTGCTAACAATGCATCATGCATCATCATCAGTAGAGTTATATTCACAACGATGTGCGAGATTTTTCCTCCTTCTAAGCAGTCCCTTATGCCCTCAAATAATGGTTTGTGCCTCACATTTCTGCAGTTAGAATCCTCTATATTTTAGTTGTTGCATTGCTATGAACGTTAGTTTCAGACATTTCATGTGGACCACAGGCATATGAAAAAAACTTGCTTACATATTCACTCCTACTTATAACTTTCTCATCATAGCACTGCATTTAATCTTCATTTTTACAATTCAACAATAAGAGGAGTCTAAAAATACATTCATTCAATCATAAGAAAAAGACACTGGGAAAAAAATGAAGATTCTTCAGAAAGAACTGATGCCTCAGTTTTAGAGCATCTCGTTAAACGTTTTTAAATGAAAAATCATTTGAGCAGTATGTTCTTCTGGTAATTTCCCTCTGTCTACTGTTAGAAAGTATTGGCCAACTAGGTCAGCCATTATTAAAGTTCAAGTGGCCCAGTGGGAAAAGTAATGGCCTTGTGCTACTATGAATTTTAAATGTTGCCATTTCTGTGTATTGCACTATCATCTGTTCTCACACGTCACTAAATTGTATAGAAGTTGTTAGACCAACTTGAGTGTCAAGGTCATAGGAATGATGACTCTTCTCAAGTAGTCTTTATTCCCTCCAGAGTTTTATCATAAAGCTGTCCTTGTACTACATGTGATAAGCATCAAGTTGTCACACACATTTTTCTAGTTTTATTGAACATATGTTGGAGAGTATGAGGATGCATTATGAATTTTGTTTTCTTACAACAGGTTTCATTCTAGCTTATGCCTGGAAGATGGAGCACGCTAAAGATGCAATTAAAGACATTTTATCTCCTAATGGTTTTTTTTATAGAATTGTACAATCAAGAGAACTGCATATGCAGCTTGGTTTCAATGTTGATCATCTACACCAAGCAGGATATTCCACTATGGAAGTAGTATATAAAAGGCAGGAGCCACACTACTGCTTTATAGTGGTATTGAAGTGCACTGACAACTGCTGGAGCCCATGATTAATCTACACCAAGCAGGATATAACACTATAAAAGCAGTATGAAAGTGGTATATGGTATGTGTTATGGGCTCCAACAGTTGTCAGTGTACTTCAATACTTCTATAAAGCAGTAGTGTGGCTCCTGCCTTTTATATACCGCTTTCATAATGGAATATCCTGCTTGGTGTAAATGAGCCCCATGTCTTCTGTGGAGTGGGGTTTGCTGAGGAACTCAAATCCTCTCCCGAAGTGGTCTCCCTTGGGCTTGCATTGGCCAGGAGCCTGACAGGTTCCAAAATAACTTGATCAGCTTTGAGTACTATGCACCTTGACTTAGGGGTGGGGTGCCTTTTGTTTCTTTGCTTCAGGCAGTAAAATGTCTTGAGCTGGGCCAACCTCACATAGAGCCATTTCAGTCATTGTTTAGGCTGGAGTTTTGCATACTTTAAAGGGCAGGAAGAACAATCTGCTTTTAGAAATGAACATTGGGAATGTGGCCTGTTGGTTTACCACAATCTCTTGGTGGGTTTTGATGTTATCCCTAGATCCTTTGGGTTTGAACCACCTGTTGTGTTTGGGATTTGGGCTCACTGAAGTACAGGAGTGCCATTTTCCCAACTCCATCTGCTTGACTGGCTGCACCTCTTGTTGGAGATCAGGCACTTTGCCACTATTGTTAATTATCTCTGCCTTTGGTAGCTTCTTATATTGTTTATTGCAGTGTGTTCTTGATGGTTCAGAAGCTACAGCTTATGCAGAATGCTGTTGGCCACTATTTTGGCTGGAGAAGGATGTAGAGACACAGAGAGCCCCTGAAGATACAAGAGACTCTCCTTTTCACAAAGTTTAAAGCAACGATGGAGATAGACAAGGCTGGCGTACTCCGCCTCTTCAAATGTTTATTGTCATTGTTTTCCTAATACCTGAAATATTGGCTTGTAGTATACTTCTAGGAATGATCAAATCTGATTGCCACGACTTATGAAGCCCTAAGTGGTTTGGGCTCAGTATGCTCAGGTCTTTAGTCTCCTCTTGGTATATGCACCGTCTTCATATATCCAGATGAGACTAAAGCAGGTTCGATGGGCACATTTGCAATATTGACAGAGGACTTGCTCTTTCACAAAATGGCTGCCATGTTGGATGTGTGTCTGTGTGGTATGTGCCAGCTGGTTTATTTCTTCTGGGATGGTATGTGTTTTGCCTTTGTGAGCATCATCAGTTTGCCTTCTGTGAAATGGATATTTTGTTGTGCCTTGTAGAAAGCAATATGTGATTTTTCATTTGGGGTTCATCTCTTTCCTCTACCTTGCATTCAGTTTCTTGGCCTAGTTACTTATTTCTGAGCCTCATCAGTTTGCCTTCTGTGAAATGGATGTTGGAGCAAAAACTGAGTTCAAAAGGGTGGTTTTGGGTTTTGGAACTCAAATCCCACCTCTACCTCATAATTAGGTTCTTGGGCAAATTTTCTTTTAGTCTCACCAGTTTGCTTTCTGAATTTCACATCCATCAGGCAGCCGTTTTGTGAAAGAGCAAGTCCTCTGTCAATATTGCAAATGTGCCCATCGAACCGGCTTTAGTCTCATCTGGATATATGAAGACGCTTCATATGCCAAGATGAGACTACTGAGCATACTGAGCCCAAACCGCTTCATAGGTCATGGCAATCAGATTTAATCATTCCTAGAAATATACTACTAGAAACCAATGCTTCAGGTATTAGGAAAACTAGTCCCCCGTCCCCCCAGCTCCAAGAAGGAGCAGTTTGCAGCTACTTCAGTTAGGCTGTACTAAGCCTCTGAAGGAATAAATGTAAGGGGCTTGGACACAGTGGAAGCTTCTGCTTACGGAAATGGGGGAAGGCGACGTTCACCAATTCCATTTTCCCCTTGTCACCTCCCAGAACAGATTTGTGAGGGGGACACAAAGGGAATGGACAGCCAAGGCAAGAATGAGTCCCAACTCCATGAGTGGAATTCAGTTCATAGAATTATGGCTCCTGGCATATATGTTTATGGAAATATTTACAATGAGAGGTGCTTTGCAAATATTGCATTTGGACAAAAAGGCACCATTTGTGTACCTTAAATACAGTACCATCACTTGAACAGGGTCTACAGACTTTGGGTGCAAGCCAATTCACAGACTACTCTAAAGCAGGGATAGAATCCTGCACAGAAGCTTTGTAGGGGAACCATGAAAAGCTTATTGCCGCCTTGAGGCCCAGCATTGGACAAAAGGCCGGATGATAATGATGATGATGATGATGATGATGATGATGATTTTGGAATGTGAGTCCTGGCTGCAATGTTGAATGCCCAACATGGAGGTGACAGTGCAGCATGAAGGCAGTCTGATGGGGAGAATTCTGCCAATCGCTATGGAGTAACTCCTTATGTTACTTAACGTGTGTAGGATAGGCATGCCTGAAACCTTTGGTATTAGGATTAATTTCAGTCTGGAATTTCCAGCTCAGTTTTTCTTAAAATCTCCGAATATGCTCTTGTTTTATTACTAATAAAATAAGGATACTAATTCAGAATGTTTTGTTACTCTTCAGTCCAAAATGTATTTAGGAAAATGTCAGTGTTGTCTCTAGTCAGCATTCTTAAACATGAACACCAAATCAAATTCAACCATTTTTGTGTTGTGATTTCTGAATATTAGAATTACTATAATAAGACTGAGGAAACTCATTTGTAAAAAGGGGGAATTTGCTTTTTTGTACTACAGAGTTAGTTTATTGAAACTCTAATTTGTTTGAGTTGCATCTGGAAATAAAATATATCAGAAGTAATTAATTGTGTTCAAGATGTGCCGGGGTAGATATATCCACAGAGGACAATTGAGAACAGTAGCAGTGTAGTACTGATTGCCTTTTTTGAGGCAGGGAAAAAAATCTTGTCCCATTTCTAAATGTTAACTATTCAGAGAGAGAGAGAGAGAGAGAGAGAAATCTCTCTTGGGGAAGAATGTTTTCCAGGTTGCTTCATTGCCAGGTGTTTGACATTGAGTGGAGCTTTAAATGAATGAAGCTTATGGCAGCCTTTGGAAATGACCGACTCCAGGGAATCTCAGCTTCCTGCTGTGAAAGTTTCTATTTTCAAAGCACATCAGTTTTAGTAGGAATGTTACAGTGGTCCCATATGCTGCTTCTGACAGAGAGCTAAGTTTCTCCCCTGAATATGAGACAGCTACTGAAGAGGTTCCCTTGCTGCTAACAAAATGAATTTCAATATGTTGCCAATGAACAATCGGTATGTTTCCTACGGCTAATGGAATTTAGGTGCATCAACTGTTAATGGAAGTCTGCTTTGTTTTCTTTCCCAATTTCAGTACATACCACCAGTATCCCACTTTGTGGGTTCTGAAGCTGGAAACGAATTGTCAGAGCAACATGCCAGCTTGCTTTGAAACTCTTGCTACATTTTCCACCTCTTCCCTTCCTCATAAACTCTTTTTCTCACTCTCTCCTTGACCTAGCAGTAGGAAGCCTTTGTCTGAGGTGTTCATCTGGAACAACTTTTCCACACTTGTTTTCATGTTCTGTTAGATTACAGGGCAGCAGGCCTACCTTTGAAGCTCCTTTCTCTTTTGTTTCTTTGCAGTGCACTCCAGTAATTAACTTTGTCCTTCTTTTATTTGTTCCAGTCAATCGCAGTCCACTCTGCTGAGCATCTTCTCCCAGGAGTACCAGGTTAGAAGTTTTCTCCTTTGTGAGGGTTGACAGGTGCCTAATTGAATGATGAATGTCCCTTTATTTCTTTGTAATTGAACTGCCAGCTTTCTGATTGGTTTGGAGGATGTTCCCCTTTCCACATCAAGCACCGCCTGAGTCTCAGTGGATGGCTGCCAAGCCTACCCATCCATCTGTCTAATAACATCTAGCCTTTGCTTATTTGGTGGACCTGTAATAAATTATGCTAAACCATTATTATTCTGACAATAATAATTTCCCTGTGTTGCGTGGTTCCATGTGCTAAATGTTTGCTGACTTGCACTGTCAGTGCTGCTTTCCATGGCTGACAGAGATGATGATAAATGACCATTGCCGGAGTGGCAGAAGGCAAGAGAGGCAGAAAATGGAGTCATTTATCATGAGATGACAGGTGTCAGTCAAGTGGCAAGTCTCAATGGAATTACTTTTTGTAGTTTTCAAATAAGTTGTTTTTAAGCAATGTTCTTCCTGGTTAAAAATGCCAATTGAATTGTAAAACCAGAGTGCAGAGGACTTGGATGGAATTGATTTGAAGGGAAATTAATATAAAGGTTGAAAGAGAGAACAAGTTTTTCTCTGCCCTCTGTAACCCTCAGCAAACTTATTTAGATTCAATTACTATGACCTTACTGCCTTTTACATATATGCTGTATTACGGTAGAGTCAGAACATGTTTCATGCCATACAGAAATGAAAAATAATTTCTGGGTATTAGTCTTAAGATTTCAGGGTTTTGAGGGGGGGCATTTATGATTTACGCTGGATTTCTGTTTGGCATATTATAAAGCTCTTTTGTTGTTTTTCAGAAACTAATCAAAAGAACACATGCTAAACATCATACTCCAGAGGCAACTGAAGCTTACTATCAAAGGTATGAGTTTCCCAGCCTGTTAGAACATAACGGAACATAATTTTATGTTTTGTGGTATATATTTTTAAAGAATATATATGCTGACCAACCTTATGTCTGAAGACTGCAGTTTTAGTTCTACCAGTGAGTTTTCCAGGAGAAATGGCATTTAGCCAAGATAATGAGAATTTCACTAGGCCACAATCCAGTCTACAGTTGTGTATACTGAAGACCCACTGACTTCAGTGGGGCTTAATTCTGTGCTGGATTTTGGCCTCAATCTATAGCAATATTCTTTATTTCATATTCTAAGTGTGCTCTTGAGAGTTTCCGTGCTAGCCTTAGTATCATCAATTATACTGGTGGGACTTACGTATTATCAATGTTGAGTATGCCTATATTATAAGAAATGTTTATAATAGTAGCTACACTGTTATTAAATAAAAAATGACATCTAAATATAAGGGTTTTACAACTTAATTTGTACATTTGGGGCTTTGCCTGTTTTAGAAACAATGCTGTCAAAAAAACCTTTTAAAGGAAGCATAAACCTTTAATATGTCATTTCATAAAAGTTACATGATTATGTGCACCTGGAGTTAATAAATTGTAATTGAAACTTGTTATAGGTTATCTGTAGCTATATTGACATAGACATCTCAGCAACATAATTGGGGCGTATTGATATCTGGTAGAGATGTGCAATTAAAATTTTACTATATAGATTGACATCTGAAGAGTCCGCATGGCAAGTGAGATTATACCTGTGATTATAGATGTCTGATATTTATGGTCTAACAGTATCCTAATAAAATAAACAAACACATTTTAGACCTTGGGGCAAGCGGACTATATGGTATACTGTTATGGAATAGATATGCACTGATATACGTAAAACCAGACACAGTACTATTCTCTCTTCTGTTAACAATCTGTAGCAACGTATTAAAGTTGCCACTATGTTTGTAATCTGTTCTTTAGTCTTCTGAGATTTTATTGTTCCCAAATTAGGAAAAAAAATATTGCATACTGGAGTGGAATAGCCACAGTGAATAAGCAAAGCCTTCCAGATATATGAATAGCACAAAAAATTGGCCCTATCACAAAAGCTTGATAATATGAATCATAATGCATGAATCAAAGGGAAAAATATAAAACAGCGATGCAGTTTTATTGTTTAGAAATATGCATAGAATTCTATGTTTAAGTAATGTTGATTATACTTAATCCGACTATTGTGGTTCAAGAAAATTGAGAATGCTTGTTTTTAAACATGTTAGCAGAGACATTACTGAAAGAACACAAGTCACTTTTATAACTATTGCAAGATTGTCCTTACCCCTTTGAATCAATAATAGAGACATTAAGTTCCCACTAAAAATCTGTGAATTTAAAGCTCCCTACTTGCCAAATTCTTCATTTTGATTAGGCTGTGACTTGGTATGGCATCTTGGTACTGTATAATTTCTAATGTCCGCCAACTGTACTATATATAGAGAAGTAGTTTTATGATGGTTGTATCCATTGAGTTCTATTGGTCACATTATACTGAATTAAGACATGTGTACTCTGTGATTTAGTATACGTACATATATCTAATGTATGTGCACAGAGACCTTCCCCCACTTCCATAGAATTCAGAAGTTGGTCCCTATGTCACTGCTTTTAATGAGATCTTTGTGTTCGCTAAATGAAATAAACTGGGGATTCAAGCAGTTTGAGGGAAGTGTGAGGTCAAGCCCCTATGTGGAATTTTAAAGATGATCTTTGCTTGCATGAATTACACTTTGACTTTCTTATGTAGCCTTCACATTTGTACTTTTCTTTTTCCGTTGTGGACCACAGAGCTGTATATGCAATATCAGCCTCTTATAGCCTATGGACAAACCAATCTACACATTACAATTTTGGATATTTAACCCTGCTAACCTTGATTTGAAACCTTAACCCTTAATAAGGTCCTAAATGTACATTGAACCATGATTACCCAAAGGTGGTGTGTATAAGGAGAAACCAGTGAGACTTGCTTGTCACCTTGAAAGAAGAGACACTTAAGGAGAGGGGTTTGCTTAGTGCACCTATAGTGCAAAATGTGGTTTTGGACATGGTTTAAGGCAAAATGCGGTTTTTGGTCAGTCCTTGCCCTTAACATTAAACATCAAACCATGCTCTGCTACATGATTATTTATGTCTTCTACATTATTATTATTATGTCTGCTACATCAATGTTTAATGGCCTGGTGTTTAATTATCAGATTGCAATGATTTCAACAGTTTGGTTGTTGTTTCTTTAATACTCATAATTAGTAGTTCAGGTTTTATTATAGCATGACTTTCCCCAGAAATTTTAATATAGCTAGGCTGTAGCCCTGTGCACATTTGCTCAAGCTTCATTGGACATAGTAGCTTTACTCCCAAGTAAATATACACAGGATTGCAATGTTGATGTGTACATTTTATTAGAAATTCCATGAATAAGGAAGATGCAAGATTTGTATGATTGTTAACTGCAATTAGGATGAATATGTTAATCTTTTCACTGGGCTATAAAGTAATCTATATATAGTCCTCTTATGTAAGTGGTTTATGTAAAAATGAACACCGTTCTTATTCAGATTTGTAATTTGGGATCTTCTTTCATTATTCTGCTTTTATCACTGAAATATTCCAAGAGTAACTGTGATTTTAAAACTGTAGTAAAGAAAAGACTGAGTTGTCTCTTACCCTTTGCTTCATTATGTAAATTCCAGAGGAAAGCTGTTTAGGTCAGGGTTAGTGTGAATATGGTGCATGAATAACAGGTCAGTAAGTTCAGAGCATAATGCATAACATAATAGAACTATTTTTGGTTCCCAGTGAACTTAATGATAGCTATTTCCAGCAATGGCATAATTAACTGTATAATCGCCCATTGACTGTATAAGAATTCTTAGTTTTCTCAGCTAACCACATTTTTAAGTGTTGTGTGATACACATGTACACACACACATTCACACGCGCGAGAGAGATAGAGACCTATATTTATTTTTCTATACTGCCTTCCCACAGAGAGGCTGATTGACAACTTAAATGTCTATGAATTTTATTATTATAAAACTAAAAATTAAAAACCACTAAAATCAGCAGTACCACACACCAGCATGTTTTCATAGCCCTGTGTATTCCTCCTCCTAATTCTCCTTTGTTTCATATAACTAAAAGGTTTCCTATATTGCCTTGTTGCAATTGGCACCACAGTTTAGAACAGGGGTGGGGGACCCCCATCCCATGAAACAAATTTTGCCCACCAGATCAGCCCTTCTGGCCCCCAGGGGTGAAACTTCTCTGAAATCTCCATCCCTTCACAGCAGGAAGGGGCAGGAGAGTGACTGAGCTTCAGTCACTTTGCTCCTCTGTCAGCTTTCCTATACAAAGAACGTGAAGGAGTGATGCTGGTTTGGTTGCCTCACTCTTCCGTTACCTTCCTGAATTGAGCAGAGGGTTGGCCTTGTAGGCCCCTTCCAACTCGGCTATGAGGAGAGACTGAACGAACTGGACATGTTTAGCCAGGAGAAGAGAAGATTGAGGAAAGACATGATAGCACTCTTCAAATACTTGAAAGGTTGTCACACAGATGGGGGCCAGGATCACTTCTCGATTATCTCAGAGGGCAGGACACGGAATAATGGGCTCAAGTTACAGGAAGCCAGATTCTGGTATGACATCAGGAAAAACTTCCTGATTGTTAGAGCAGTATGACAATGGAACCAATTACCTAGGGAGATCATGGGCTCTCCCACACTAGAGGCATTCAAAAGGCAGTTGGACAACCATCTGTCAGGGATGCTTTTAGGTGGATTCCTGCATTGAACCTTATAAGCCCCTTCCAATTCTACTATTCTATTATTCTATTCTATGATTCCCCATGTAGAGAAGGCAATGGAGGAGTGAAGTTGGCTGAGACTGCTTTGCTGCTCCACTACCTTCTCTGTATGGGGAAGGCATCTAGCCAGGGAAAACCCAGGAGGAGCAAACCTGGCTCCCTGTCTGAAGCACTCGCTGAAGAGATGGTGACTTGTTCGATGAGTCCGCTTTGCACCATCCAGATAGTACAAAGCAGGCTCTCCAATTGATGCACCAGGTGGGGACCCGACCCTGATGACACAGACAGTACCCCGTCCCCTGACATCATTTGGCCTGGTGGGGGTGGGATCTGGGAGACCTGGAGGCAATCCAGCCCCCAGACCCAAAATAGTTCCTGGTTTAGGGTCATGTTTGGCTAGCACAGCACAGTTTTCTGCTAAGGAAAACGTCACACCAGAAAGCAGAGTACAGATGGCTCACTCAGTCAACACTTTTGCTGGCGGTTTTGAAAGGTGGCTTTTCTTTCATTCATTTTTTCCATCATGTCCATTTATTAGCTTCCATGACAGCTACCAGTCATTTGACAGTGTGTTTTTTTTAAAAAAAACAACAACACAAAACTTTTGTATGAACTGTGAATAATGATCCCAGTGTTTCAGTACAGTGGCATTGCCATAGGCAACTGCTTTTTGACTGAAAAAGCAAGTTATTGTCATTAACTGGCCAAAGTTTAATCAAGGGTGGGGATCTTTTTTCTGTTGAGGGCAGCATAATCTCAGAGGCAATATGGCAGCGGCTGCATGAAATGGATGATATAGTGAATGTCTAAAATTAATATTCACCTGTGAATATTGACAATTTTACAGATGTATGAAAATTTAGAGGTAAACCAGTGAATGCTGAGAGTCATCAAATGTGATTATCAGCATTCATTTCTTCATGCCTTGAAATGTGGGGAAATATATATCCACTTCCAAGCATTTGCAAAATTTATCTGAGATTGTCAGCATTCACTGTAGCATATATTATATCTTAAAGCATAATTTATGGACTTTTGTCTGGATGTTAATCAGTTGAAATCCAGTAGAGATTCCCATTTTAAACAAAATTGTGTACCCTCAAGAGGGTAAAAAAAAACAAAATTGTGTACCCTCAAGAGCTTGGGAAATGCCTTGTGAAATGGTCCTATGTGAGAAGGCTAGGAGTATACTTGTGTGATACATTCACATTTAAGTTAATGGCTTAAATTTTAGAGCATTATTGACTCAAAAGGCATTGAATTCATACTGGGTCAATTAATCTTTGTGAAGGTATATGTTAGTTTCCATCCTTCTCTTAGATCTTTCGACCAAATGGTTTCTATATTCCGTTTTTAATTGTTTTTCAGCACCAGCTACAAAGAGCAGGAGGGGAAGCTTTTCAGGCTTTTCCGTAGCTGGCACCTGAGCTAGTATGTACCAAAGCACCTGTCATATCTTCTGTCATAAGCCCTGTAACCGAGCTTCTGTGTCCACAGAGGAATTTTGGATCAAGCTTACTTACCCATACTTTAGTTATCCTCCCCATCATCCAGGGCTGTTCAGCACACCTAGTTCAACTGCTGTTGGAATGGGGTTAAGTTACTTCTACAGTGGGAAATGCAGACTGGTCGGCAGTGCTAATAGTGCCATTTTTAAAACAACCACAACCAAGAGAGAGTTGTCCTCCCCACTGACTGCTCTAGATACCACAATTGCTTCTTTAATATCTTCCCTCTTTGTTGGAGGTCAGTATGTCCAAAATATGATCATGGAAAGAAAAGGCATTCTAGCTGGTATAAGTGGTAAGAAGGGGTGAGTAAGAATGTGCTGCATCATTTCTACATCATTTCTTACCTATTATCCACCTAACACCTCTGTCTTTGTTAACAGTTATAATAAATGAATGCCTTAAATACTCAACCATTCTTTGACAATATTAAAGTGGACAATTGAACAGATCTTTGAACCACTTAAATGCCCAACCCTTGGCCAGATGCAGATCAGAATCAAGTATTGTTCCTGATCTGGATTAGCTGTTCTGGGAACCTATAGAAGAGCATGGCTTGAGTGGGGCTCAACTGGAGCTTGAGGCCTTAGCTAGACCTAAGGTTTATCTCGGGGTCATCCCTGCCTGCTCCCAGAATCCCCTGTGTGTCATTTACAAGAACAGGGATGACCCCGGGACGATCCCGGGATAAACCTTAAGTCTAGCTAAGGCCTGAGTCATCCAGCACCTGTTAACAACAGATTGATTCATGATATGAGAAGAGGTTACGTTCTACAAAACCTGGAAGAAATGCCAGAAAGAGTTCCTGTTAAAGCAACACTGGTTTTGCCAGGGATCTGAGCTCATTTATGAACAGCAGAGCGGGCTTGCAGAGTTATTAAGGACTAGCTCTTATGAGAAAACTAGTATAGATTTAAAAAGGTACAGCCCCAGCTTACAGTCCAGCATCACTGCATGACATCCCAGTTTGCCCTTTTGTCTTCTCTTCTGGGTGCTTACAGGAAAGTGAGGGTTGTTGGTGAGGCAGTGGAGGTTTGGATTCTGGTACAATGTGGCAGCGGGAATCTGGATTCTTGTTCATTGCTGGTGTAGTCTGAACTCTGGTCACAGTGGAACTGGTTCTCAGGCTGGCTTTAGATCTCTAGGATCCTTGAGAAAAACTCCTGACGTGCATCTATGGGAGACTCAATTTGGAAGATCTGAGATGTTTGGAATTGGGACATAATAAGTTGGATCGTATGTGTACTAAATCACATTGGTCTCTCCAGTTTGTCTGTAGTACAGACAAACTGGAACATTCAGTTTGATGGTGTGGGGAGATGTGTAATATCAAAGAACTTCAAGGGTAATTGTCTCCCCTCCCCCACTCATGAAATATTGGGCTCAGAATCCCAATTCCTAAAAACAGTAACCTTGTTCTCTGTGTGTCTGCTTATGAAGTAGCTATAATTTTATTCATACGAATGCAAGCTTTTTTCTTTGTAGATTTTCAATGATAATGTAACATAGATACTTCTAACCTGTTCATAAGGAAAAAACAATAGAAGAGTTTCAGATCACGACTGTTTTGCAAATATTTATATTTTAAGCTAAACTACATGTTCTTTGGTCAGTTTCTTTCCAGCCCTAGTAAGACAGAGAGAGATACAATGACTTTAGTGCTGGCCTTTTCTTTGAATCTGCAGCAGCATTTTATTTTTGTCTTGTTCAGGTACCTGAATGGAGTGATCAGAAATGCAGCTTCTCCTGTATTATTGGAAATGGCCAATGAGGTAATAATTTCTTAAGAAATCTCTTTCTGGTAAATGTAAGGAGCATATCTATAGTGACTTTTACTTAGAAATGTAATTAAACAAAAGAAATTGTGATTTCAAGGCACATCATACATTTTAAGTAGTTATTGTATTCGTTAGTATCTGCAGTAATTAGACAAACCACATTAATTAATCCGTTAATGCACTTAATATTGTATTTGCAAGTCAAATGTGCATAAAGTTTCTTGATTTTTTTTCTCTTTTCTTGAAATGTTTTTTCCCCTATTTTTTTGAGAAAGAGTGGTTATTTTAAAACATTGATTCGCTTTAATCTACTTGAGTATTTTAATAATTGAGGCTGTAAATCCTACACTCATTTACCCAGGCATAGGTCTTACTGAACTCAATGAGATTTACTTCTGAGTAAACATATTTAGGATTATGCTGTGCCAGGAATTTAATTTTTTGATTAGTTTTGTTTTCATAATGTAAGAAGTTACACAAATGATGAAAACAATTATCTTTTTAACCTTCATTTTAGCATAAATATCATAGAAAAGGAAAACAGTTTAATATTAATTTAACTGTTTGTCATGTATATATCAGAGTTCAAAGAACTAATAACTTAACATTTAATCTTGTACTATAACTTTGTATTATAGTTATCCATATTTAATATTACAAGAAAAAAATCCTGCAGGATGGTGGTGACAGATTTGGGTCCAGCATAGATAGAGATTGAGGTCTAGAAGCTTAACCCATGGGTGTGGCTGCTGTGGGTTGCTTATCTATTAACCAGGTCACCACCTATGTTGCCCATATCTCATCCAATGGGGTTCTGGAGGCCTGGACCAGGGGCAGTGCTTGCCAGAATTACGAGACTGGAGACTGCTGCAGTCCAGTCCTAGTATATTTAAAGAGGTTTGTGGGAATAGTTATGCCATTGCAGGCACAAAAAGTTTATAATCCTAAAAGATGGCTACCTAGGAAAAAAGTCTATCTTCTAGTATCTTTAACATTGAAATCCTATACATGTCTTCTCAGAAGTAAGTCCCATTGATCTCAATAGGGATTACTCCCAGGAAAGTTTATTTAGGATTGATTGTAATATGTTAATGAAAAGTAATCGCCACTGTATTTGATTTGGTTTTGAATTTTTATTCAAGCCTCTGAAGAATATAAAAAAATCCATGCTTGTGTATTGCTTTTAAATGCTAAAAATAGTCATAAGGCAGAAAACGAATCCTTGCATTAAAAAGGAGCTTAAGTGGAACAGCAGCAGCAAGTCCTACATGTAACATGAGGAAGGAAGTATGATTTTTCTTTAAGCTTCTGTCTGATTTACATTGCTGTAGTCAGCAAATGAGCAATTACCTATCAGTTACTAGATGGTTTTAATGGTCTATAAAGTGTCTATACATCGTAATAATAGAGTTAACATATGAAAGTGATTGCTTTGTGTTAGTGCTCAAAGATGCTTGTTGCAGTTTCTGACAGAAGATTTCAAGTCTACACCATTCTCTTTATTTTAAACAAAGAAATACTGCTATAGAATGGATCCATAGTAAATAACATGCATTGCATGGGGATTGTCATAGACTAGCACCTCGTGGGTGCAAAGACATGCAGTGTTTATGGCCTTGTTTGCATATGCTTTTGTTGTATGTTTTTTCCTCATGCATTTCCCATTCCCTTATAGATAATGCACATAATTTCTGATACTTAAAGTGTTCCTTTACTCAGATACTGTGCTTGTACATCTTAGCAATTCATGCGGTTAGGTTTTGTTTGTTTGTTTTTTAAGTAAAAAATACCGTTAAAGAAAAAGTTATTTTAAATAACTTTATTTATTGCTAGCAGCAGTACAGTAGCAGGTAATATGAAAGGTAATGTTTTTTGTGACTGCTTCTGATGCATTAGGGAAATGTGGCTGTAACAAGCATGAGATTGCTGCTTCCTTACAATCAAGCTGCCATTTTTATATGATAGTTAATATTTAAATGGCGTACTCCTGCATCTGCTGACAATTGGTGTAATGGTAATACTTTATGAGTCAATATATATTTAATCAGTGGAAACTGTAAAAATTGATGAGAAATATATAACATAGATGCATTACAGTGTGCAGCATCTCTCTTAAATAAGAACAGGCCATTGTTGTTGTTTTAATTCTTTTTTGAAGCATCTGTGAAGTTGTTTTAAAATTTCAGACATTTGATGTGTCACTTTATACATCCAGAAGTTTAATTTAAAAAAACAAATAAATCCCCAAACTCTGATGTTTGTTAAGAATAATAAAATTAGGTATTCTGTTCTCACCAGGCAAATATTTTCTAGTGGGATTTGAAGCCCTATGAATTTTACTTACATGCTAAATTCTGACATGAAGCATGATGGGCCTATTTCAGAGAAAGATGGGTGCATGATTAATATGAAAATTAGGGAGATGCAAGTACCTGAACTAATAAGGTAGTCCTTATTCAGGCTGGACTACCTTCAGTAATTTCACCATTTTTCATGTGTCAGCTCTGATGTGGGTTACTGGAAATAAGCAGATCTGTAGAAAGCATTTCTTTTTACATGGGGGAATTTAAGAGCATCCAAGTGTGTGTGTGTGTGTGTGTGTGTGTATTTGGGGGGAAATGTATGTACAAGGGGATGCATCTTTTTTTGCTGTAGTTTTTAAAACAAGATAAAATTGTGTATGAATACATACAAAAATAGTCACGAAAAGTATCATTGCCATAATATAAGTGAGAGGTTTACTCCTCTAAAGGCATTTTATTCAATAAAGTACTATGGTAATTTGCAATTTAAAAATAATACTGCTATTCAGAAGATAGTATATGTCACATTTTAAGTAAATGAAATCCCTTAAGATGGAGCCATAGCCATCTAAAAAAAAAAGATTCCTATAACTTAAATATATTTAACACACACTGATTGATCTTGAACTGGTATTAATGATACATCACAATTGAAGATTTTCAATAACACTTTGTTAAACAACAGCACAGATTTATGTATTTATTTATTTATTTTTATTTATTACATTTTTATACTGCCCAATAGCCGAAGCTCTCTGGGAGGTTCACAAAAATTAAAACCATAATGAAACAACCAACAGGTTAAAAGCACAAATACAAAATACAGTATAAAAAGCACAACCAGGATAAAAACCACGCAGCAAAATTGATATAAAATTAAAATACAGAGTTAAAACAGTGAAATTTAAATTTAAGTTAAAATTAAGTGTTAAAATACTGAGAGAATAAAAAGGTCTTTAGCTGGTGACAAAAGGAGTACAGTGTAGGCGCGAGGCGGACCTCTCTGGGGAGCTCATTCCACAACTGGGGTGCCACAGCAGAGAAAGCCCTCCTTCTAGTAGCCACCTGCCTCACTTCCTTTGGCAGGGGCTCATGGAGAAGGGCTCCTGTAGATGATCTTAAGGTCTGGGCAGGTACATATGGGAGGAGGCGTTCCTTCAAATAACCTGGCCCCAAACCATTTAGGGCTTTAAATGTCAATTTAATGATGTTTCTTTTTTAACAAATAGCCCAAAATATACTATATAGGAGTTCCCTTGAATGTATTTTAGATTTGATTGTTTATTCTTAATCTTTTAAAAATGCTGTTACTCTTTAGAAGCCTTTGAAATGAATGTGCTCTAGACATTTCCTATGATTTCAATCCTGCACAAAGTTGGTTTGCATAAATCTCATCTGTTTCAATGTAATTCAAACTGTCTGTATACAGGATCAGAATCTAGGTTTGTATCATCTTGATTAAAATGCTAAATATTAACTTTGGTCTATTTTTATTTAAGGTGTGAGAAACTACTTCATACTTAATTCTAAATTGCTTTTTGAAAATGTAAATCATGTGTGGTAATGGTCCTTCCAAGGCTATTTTTACACCCAACGTGCTTTAATAGAATGTTTTTTTGTTAATAAGTGAAAGCGCCTAATTTTTCATTAGTGAACATACTTACTGGTTGAATGCTTTTGTTCAAATATTGGTTTCACATGATGTGCATTGAATTGTGTGCTTTAGGTTGAGAACAGTTGAGAGGAAAAAACACTTAGAGCTTGATCCATATGTGTTGACCAATGCCATTCAGGTTCCTAGGATATTATATATACTAATAGCTGAGTCAAAACAGAGCTAAGAAACCAAAGGGAAATATCAGCATGCTTGGCTGAACCCCAAGGTTTGCAAAAGTAGAAAGATCTTTAGCAAAAAACCACTAAAGAAGCAACCTCCTCCCTCCCCAAACAGCCCAATGAGGACTTAACATGCTCAGTGTCCACAGAATGCTGAGTGTATGGGATGGGGGTGGGAAGCAGAAAACACGTGGAGAGAGTGGTGAAATGGAGCTTCCTGAAAGAAGGCATGGCTGGCTAGCTGAAACACTGAATGGGAGCCCTCCATACTATTGCAGGTCTCACTTGTAGTGGTCAAATGTTTTGGGCCCTTGTGTAGGGATAAATTCAATAATTATGACATGATCACAATTTTAAATTTTTATTGTAATACAAATAAATATATTGCATCATGACAAAACTAATGTGAGTAGAAGAGTGTATAGTCTAAGAGACTTATAAATACGATTCTTACTATGATTGCTATCATAAGAAAGGTAAGTGTATCCTTCTGAAAGGATAAATTAGATGACGAAAGACAAAATCCTCCACTCCCCTTTGTTGAAATGAGAGAGATACAGATTTAAAAGAAAGTTGCTCTTTATCTTTCTTGTAAGGTGGATTTTGCCCCATCACTGATGGCTCGAATAGTGTTGGAAAGATTTCTACAAGAACAAGATGGATCAGCCCGTAAGTAATTTTATAAATATTTAGCTTTATTGAAATAAGAATAATGTAATATAAAATAACAGGTAAACTAAAGAAAGTCAGTTTTTAATGTCTGATATCTTGAATTAGTAGCTCACACTAACACTTAAAACAACGCTTAACCTGAAAGGCTAACAAGTTTATGATGGTACAAGCTTTCTTTCACACATG